>NC_039362.1:185465806-185535128 GCF_003573695.1 Papaver somniferum | reverse complement strand
AAAAAAAAAAAATCTAAAATCCTAAAAACAAGTCCGCGTCGGCGGCGCCAAAAATTGATGTAATTTGTAGATAGTGGTAAAAGTGGTTCGATTCTCAGACTTGTGAAGGATATTAATTAGACTTAAATCCTAATATTCAAATAGAAAACTCACTAAAAATTATAGGCCACGGATTCTGCGACTGTCTTCGTCTGTCCAATGTCTTTCAGCTTCGTCTTCTTCCTCCTGCTGTTGCAACTTTCTCTGCAGTGTGATTTCTTCGTACCAGAGCTTCCCCTAAACTACGTAAAGGCCCCAAACTACTCGATAATCCCCCTTTGTGATACTCTCCTCTTATTTATATACCACAGGTCATATGAATCCCGAGAATATCTTCATTTTTCTTCTCTCCCAAGTTCCGTAACTTCCTGTTGTTTTCCTTACTTTCACGCCTCTCTGATTTGGTTAAAACTCTTCAAAACAGAGAGTAAAATCTCTCGAGAATATATCCTCTCTTAGCTTCACACGTACCTTCCCTTTAATGAACAGGAATTCCCGAAAATATGCTAACTTCCTGTTTTACCCAACTCGAAGATATTTCCTTCTATTTCTCTTCTGCACGCGTTAAACAGAGTCTGCGACCTTCTAAACCTTTCCTTATTCGAAAGATACGAATCCTGGAGGAATTTATCTTCTTCTTGTTGCACGTAATTCCCATATTTAGACACATAAAAATCCCAAGACTTACCACTACCTGTTTTGCGTCAAATCAATAATCAGACTTGTTTAATCGACCAAAACTCCTATGTTATCCATGTTCATCACTAACAGGCAAAAATAAATCCATTCCCGTAAAAATCTCTTGTTAAATCTCGTCCAAATCCAAACCAGCAAATACACAGAGAGTTGTAACCATTTTCCCGCCAAATTTAATTTTTCAAACGGAGAAGATGACCTCCCCCTAACCAACTGTCGGGTGTCTTTAACACTTGGGGTGTCCTGGTTGTAAATAACAAGTGGGTGCCCTTTAGTAATTGAGTGTCCCTTATCCAAATGAGGGGTGTCTTTAGTGATTTTCTCCCACGAGCGCAAATAACACTTTTCGAGCCAATTTCGCCGCATAATCTTATTTTTCCAAAAACACCTACAAAGACATAAAAAGCCAAAATAAATACAAAATCGAGCACTAACAATATATACAATTGAGATTATATCAGACACTAAAATGTGTCTTTCAACATTTAAGTTTCTAAAATTGTGTCTAAAATGATAAACACTTCCGAATTTTTCGTAAAAACTCTACATTTGATATTGTTATTTGTGCTCATTGCGTAGATTTTTTTATAACCTTTCCAACGAGATAAAATTTGTAAAATTCTAAAACACGGATTTTTAGATATGTTATATTAAAGTTTGTTTTCCAATTATACCCCTTAAAGAATAGGATACAAACCAGCAAACCAGCAACAGAATGAACACAAAAAATACTGCAACAAACCCATTTTATTGCACTAGAGGAAGATTAAAAACTCGTCCATCACATGGACCAAAACAGGCCATTCACCAAAATTATTGATCTCTAAGCTATTTATACATGTTAAAGATCAGGTCAAAACTGCGTAAAACGGCTTGCACATCCTACAGACAGCCACATGTCCACAGGTAGTTTTCCTAACCGCCAATCTGCTTTTGAACTGCCATCTTTTGTGTTGTCTTGCAGATTAATGCCACACATGTATTGAATGGTTAGGGACACTCTAATAAGGTTATGAACTCATTTCATAACCCTTCCAACTTGTCCTGCACCTTTGGCACGCTTGTGAAGCCAATAACCAACTTGTAACAGCCACCTGAGCCATATTGCATAACTGTTGTGCTTCACTGAATTCTGCCTTGATCCATTGTTCAGCCATCTTAAACCTGCATGCTTATCACTTTCAGCTAATGCACGGACAATCCTTGTGCTTCAATCATCGAGTCCAGCTCTTTAAGCTCATTCTGGTTGCTAATGGGTCATATGTTTCACTTAGCCAATTTGCTTGACAATGGTAATGCCACTCTTGCATTACTAGCTTGTTTGTATTATTCAATATTTGGCCTTGCCTTGAACTAATGCATGGACTAATTCTTAGTCTATTTTACCCGCTTGCATCATCCTTGAGTTTGGGCCAACTCAATTCCACAGACATGCCATAATGTCAAAATCGCATGTTTCATGTTGCATCTTGAAACTTTGGCTTTGTCTTACCTTTTCCTTAATGAAGCTTTATTGTGTCGGCCAATATACTTCATTACTTAGCCAAATTCATTTACAATATAGCGTCACGCTTGCGCTAAATTGGCCCTGTAGGGTTATGCCATTCTTAGCACTTGAAAGTCTATGCTGTGTCGCACAATCATTGTCGGACACTGACTTGGCCTACAACTCTGTAACGTGCAATCATTGTGCGCCACTTTCCAGGCACGTCACAGACATCCCCCACCTAATCCGTTCAACGCGCTCGTTGAACGCAACCAAGTATAAACTCTATACTGGTCTCAATCTTCCTGCATGCACTTTCAGAACCTTTTCTGAAATTCAGCAATCTTTGCTAGCTTTTTTAAAACGCACTTTGCCAACTTCTATGCTTTAGCATCAGCACCACTTATCTTCACTTCTTCTCCATTGATCTCATATACTTGAGCCACTTCTCGGCGGCATGCATTACGCTTACACGGTTACTCAAATCATGCATCAATACCCAAATGCACTTGCAATCTGTTCTATGCACTTTCAGAACTCCTCTGAAATTCAGCAGTACTCTTTGTACCATATCTTGTTTTTGAGTGTTTTGCTCCATTTCGTCGCACTTGTTCTACTTCTGTTGGACTTGGGAACTTGGATTCTTGGAGTAATTATCTTCCAAGATCATTTGTAGATTTTACAAGAATGATGTTGGTGAATCACGAAGAAGGAAGTTCAAGAATGGGCAGTAGTACGCATTGTTATGGATTCTTGAATGTTCACAATCATCTGATGTGAACCATGATGCATGGTCTTTAATGACTTTGTATGTTCTTCTTTGTTAAGAAAATATTTTTATACGCCTTTGGTAACTACTCTTGGTGTAAATCCGTGTGAAAAAGATTGATTCTACCTTCCATGGGCAAAGATTATTTTTGCAATATTAATCTTTATGATTTTATATGTTGCAAATTGTTATGAGATATGTTGTTTACGTCTGTGAACCTGTGACTGTCCCATACTTGTTCAAAAGTTATCTCTATTATGTCGATATTAATGTGTTGATAAAAGATAGCATGAACTTTTGACAAACAAAAGTTAAAGCCTTTTATGTCATTATTTTTATGGAAGAAAGGATGAACCTTTGTTTACAAAGATTAAGTCAATTATATGTCATTGTGCAAATAGTGATGAAAGATAGAATGAATCATTGTCTATTCCACAGTATTGGTCGATCTCCGATCCACATATTGTGTATGTACTGTGTTGCTCCATAAGTTTTCTTATGATTGAGCATAATCAATTGAATTGATCATTCTCGTGGTTAATTTAGTTGTATTGCTCCGTAAGGTCTCTTATGTCGAGAATGGCTAATTGAATTGATCACCTTCTTGTAGTTAATTTAGTTGTGTATTCCGATTGAATTAATCATGGGTTCTCTTGTGGTTAATTCAATTCAAATTTTGGATACAAATTCATGTTTTCATGTGATTTGGTTATATCCAAAGAAATCCTTCTTTTCTTGTAAAAGCAAGGTCTCCTTTGTTGTTCTTTCGAGAATGACATCATATGAGGGAGAGTTATTTTGAACTTGCTCTTAATTTCCATATCCTTGTGGGGAGTGCGGCTGTGGAATATTATAGGAGTTATCTTGTATCTTTATAAACTCCTTGATGAATGCATTTATCTTTGACTATATGATTGTATCTTTGGTCTTGAAGCATCTCCTTGGAAATTTCATTATAGGAGTTATCTTGTATCTTTATAAAGTTGATATGTTCTTTTCTTTGGTCTTGAAGCATCTCCGTGGAAATTTCATTAGGATCCCGTTTTCATACCTTTGCCAATTTTATTGACAAAAAGGGGGAGAATTAATATGTAGCACACACTACAAATACATATGGTTTTTGGATCATTGTGTAAGGGGGAGTGGTTTTCATGTTGAGATGAAAGTATTGACTAAGGGGGGGTGATACATATCACCATAGTATTGTTGTCAAAGTTGTGATACAATTGAACTTTGATATTGTGTAATAATATTATGACATTGTATAACAATGATCTAGAGCTTTTGTTTTCTCATTGTTATGGCTACGGATCTTCAACAACTATGATGCTGAACTGAACATCTATGGAATAATGGGAGTGCTTGGAAATGACGAAGTTTTCGAGTAATATTGAAGAACCAAGGAGATCAAGCATGTGGACGAGAAGCTACAAAGTTTTTATTTATTTTATAATCCATATGTATTGATAGTTTCGCCACTAAAATTGACAAAGGGGGAGATTGTTAGAGCACTTCTCGGTCAAACTCGCAAGCGTTGCTAACTCAAGCTTGTTTGTCAAATTTAGTTGTCAAAACTATATGTCTTGATTTCTAGTCTACTTATAGCTAAGTCTCGGACTAGGATAGTTAAGTGTATTTGAGCTCCAGACTCCACCGCGATCATCTTACGAAGACGAAGAACTACTCAAGGAACCAATGTAACTTCATCCGACCAAAGGTATGTGGAGACTTGAACTTATCTATCACTCGAAAGTCTATCTACTCTATCTCCTACTCTTGAGCCAAAAGTCGTATACGTATGTAGTTTTCACTTATACACATTTGCTATTTCGAGCCGAGTTTATCTCGCCTATCTATTTCTCGAAATATGTCTTTTCGCTTTAACCAAATTCATCTTTTCCCGTGACGAAAGTCATGATGATATTTCAATATCTTGAAAATTACTTTGATGAAAAATAGTTTGTGAATAACAACTATATAACATTCTCTAAGAATTTTTCAATGATTGAAATGTAGAGTTAAGAATATGTAACCATCTTTGGATATAAGCATATATAGTGTGTTCGCACATTAGTGTATAAATCCATAGACTGGAAACCAAGTGTATGCATATGTGTGCATACGGAATTGGTGAAGGAGACGGGTTAAGTATGCGTACCCGTACACATACTGGCGGAAGTTCACGTCCATGAATATCTGCTGAGTTTGGAGTTTATAAACTTGCTTAACCAGTCACCTAGAGTATGCGTACCTGTACGCATACTAGCGGAACTTTTCTTCCCGTAAAATTCTGTTTAGTTTGGAAACCAAAACCAACTCAATTCTGGTTGCTTGAGTAAGCATACCTGTATGCATACTTAGGATGGTTATTTCTCAAATCGGTAGTTCATGAACTTAAACAAATAAATTATAAGGAATGGGATCTTTGCAAACCATGGCTATATTGTTCATGAATTGATTCAAATGAATCAAACCGGTTTTGTTTCAATTGTGTCTATGCATAAAGACCTAAGCAATTGAACAACTCTTCAACTAGTTATTTTGAAGTCATTTGAACTAGTTGTGATGATGATGAATACGGTTAATGTGAAAGTGCTCATATGGCTAACCATTGGTTAACTATTGTTGAACCAACTAAGTGTACACGTTCAGGTATGGTTACCCAAACATAAATGAAATAAATTTCATTTGTATATGACAAGCTAAGTTTCGATCTAACGGTTGAAAGATATTATCTTGGTTGAATCAGGTTTTTCATCTAACGGTGAATATTGAATACTTTGTTACCAAGGTAACTTAGATTGCAAACCCTGATTTGAAAACTATATAAAGGAGAACTCTAGCAACTGGGAAACCTAATCCCCACACCTCTTGTGTGATACTAGTTGGTTTAGCTAGAGTCGATTCTTCTTTAACCTTAGATTTCTTCTCGAGACCCTGTAGGTTAACGACTTAAAGACTTCATTGGGATTGTGAAACCAGACGAAACTACTTCTCTTGTAGTTGAGAGATATGATATTGCCATTTTCTATCGTATGAGTTCAACTGAAAGATTGAATTGAGATTAAATCTCCGATAGGGCAAGATAAAAAGAAATCACAAACATCTTCGTCTCATCGTTTGTGATTCCGAAATATCTTGTTTCGCTACCATACGATTAAGATTATTGTGAGGTGATTGATAATTCTAGGTTGTTCTTCGTGAATATAAGTCAGGGTTATCGATTGGTTTCTATTCACCTTGATTGTATCAAAAGACGGAACAAAACTCGTAGGTTTATCAGTGGGAGACAGATTTATCTATTACCGTAGACTTTTCTGTGTGATACAGATTTGTTTATTCAAGTTTTCGACTTTGGGTCGCAGCAACTCTTGGTTGTGGGAGAGATTAACTAAGGGAATCAAGTGTGTAGCATCCTGCTGGGATCAGAGATGTAAGGAGCGCAACTGTACCTTGAATCAGTGTGAGATTGATTTGGGTTCAACTGTAGTCCATAGCGAAGTTAGTTTGTAGTAGGCTAGTGTCTGTAGCGTCTTAATACAGTGTGGTGTTCAATCTGGACTAGGCCCTGGGGTGTTTCTGCATTTGCGGTTTCCTGTATAATAAAACTTCTGGTGTCTGTGTGTTATTTCTATTCCGCGTTATATTTTGTTATATAATTGAAATATCACAGGTTGTGCGTTGTATCGATCAATAGTGAAATCCAACCTTTGATTGTTGATTGGAAATTGAATAATCCTTGGATATTGGTCTTTGGTACCATCCAAGTTTATTTCTCTTGTATTTAATAAAGACTCGCAGATTTCTATTTGCTTGAGTAAAGATTAAATCAAGAGATCGAGATATTAACTCCTCGATATACTTTTATTAATATTTAGTCTGACTGTCTAGTTGATTCTCTTAAAAGTATATTGGAGGTAGTCCATACAGATTGCCATCTTCTCGAAATATGTGTTGGAAAGATTTTTGCTTTAACTACGTTCATCATTATTCTTCTTGAGTTTAGTTTGAAACAATTTATTTTTTGGAAACTTAATAATGAGTCAAAAGGTGATCATGTGAAAATCTCCTTGTAACATCTTACATGATTTGTGTGAGACCGTCATTTGATGTAGACTTGGAATGTTTCGTATTGAACATTCGATCACTTGAAAATTACTTATAAGCTAATAGTCTGTGTGAGACAGCTATTGTCTTCTTCTAAGGATGTTTCAATGATTGAAATGGGAGTTTATAACAATGAAACCATTATATGGATATAGCATATTATGCATACACGTATGCAAACTGTTGTGAAGTAATTCAGGTCCGAGAACGAAGTATGCATACCCGTATGCAAATGATTTTACTGTGAAAGTCCAGGAAATAAGTTTTCATACCCGTTTTCAAACTGTTTCACCTGAGTTCGGTCCGGAACAACAGTATGCATACCCGTTTGTGAACTGTCGAACATGACCAAGGTCCGGAACGACAGTATGCGTACCCGTTTAAGAACTGTCGGACATGACCAAAGTCCGGAACTCTAGATTGCGTACCCGTTTGCAAACTGAGTTGGTTTAAGTTTTTAAATCGGTTAAGTATGATTTCATACTCATGAACAAATACATTTATAAATTAAGGAATGCAATCTTTGCATACCGTGGCTAAAGTGTTAATGAACTAAAAAAAATTTAATCAATCCGATTTTGCTTCAATTGTGTCTTGTATATTTCTATGAGAATATAAACAATTGAACAAATCTATGAGTAACACAATTAGATTTATTTGATTATCATTTGATCTAAAAGTGTTAGATGAATGTGGTTAATGTAAAAGTGTTCATATGGCTAATTTCGGTTAAATATTATGAGCCAACTCAATATATACATTTAGGTACGGTTACCCATATCTAAATGAAGGTATATTTCATTTGTGTGTAACAAGCTAAGACCATATAACGGTGGAGAGATGTTTCTTTGGTTTTAAGAAAACTTAACTTGTACCTTAGATCAGATTTTCTTCTAATGGTGAATATGGAATGCTTTGTCAGCAAATCCTGATTTGAGAGGCTATATAAAGGAGAACTCTACAAACTGAAAAACCTAATCCTCAAACTTCATGTGTGATACTAGTTGCAACTAGATTCGGTTCTCCTTTAACCTAGGTTTTTCCTAAAACCATTATAGGTTAACAACTTGAAGACTTCATTGGGATTCTGAATCCCGACCCAACTATTTTCTCAATAGTTGAGTTTTCTGATCTTACTTGTTATATTGTATTGCGTACTATCTTCTCTAAGATTTTCTCGAGATTTATCTCCGATAGGTAATCTATAAAAAGTAATTATAATTAAAGCGCTTCGTCTCATTCTTTGAGATTCCGCAATAACTTGTTCTACTACCATGTAGTTAAGTTATTATGAGATGATTGATATTTATAGGTTGTTCTTAAGGAATATAAGACCGGGTTGTCAATTGGTTCCTGTTCACCTTGATTTACCAAAACACAGAACAAAACATCATAGGTATTTCCATGGGAGACAGATTTATCTATCAAAATAGACTCTTTTGTGGGAGACAGATTTGTTTATAAAGTCTTCTACCTTGAGTCGTAGAAAATCTTAGTTGTGGGTGAGATTAGCTAAGGGAATCAAGTGCGTAGAGTCTTGCTGGGATTCAGAGGCGTAAGGAACGCGACTGTACCTTAATCGGTGTGAGACTTGGTTAGAGCTCAACTATATTCCAGTCCGAAGTTAACTTGTAGTAGTCCAATGTCTGTAGAGGCTTAATACAGTGTGGTGTTCAAAACTGGACTAGGGTCTCTGGGTTTTTCTGCATTTTCGGTTTCCTCGTTAACAAAACTTCTGGTGTTTGTGTTATTTATTTTCCGTATTATATTTTCTATTTAATTTAAATATCACAGCTAGTGCGTAGTTCAATCAATTATTAAATCCAACCTTTGGTTGTTGATTAAAATTGATTGACACTTGAATATTGGTTTTTGGTACCGTTCAAGTTGTTTCTCATAATAATCATGCTCACGGATTCGATCGGTTTGATTTGCTGGTTACATTGAGAAACTGAGATAAAACTCTTGGATATATTTCCTTGATTGAGTATGACTGTCTAGTTGATTCTCTTGGAATTATATTGGAGTTAGTCCATACATATTGCCTAACGAAATATTGGGTGTGGTTGTTAGACCCCCGCTTTTTCAATTGGTATCAG
Organism: Papaver somniferum; assembly: GCF_003573695.1. Lineage (NCBI taxonomy): Eukaryota > Viridiplantae > Streptophyta > Magnoliopsida > Ranunculales > Papaveraceae > Papaver > Papaver somniferum. Next base: position 185,525,932 of record NC_039362.1, on the reverse strand, counting down.
AGCAGGAAAACACGTTAAAGACCTCATAATTTTGTGTTTGTAGAAATCTGAATCTATGGACAATAGTGTTATCTTGGAAAACGCATCACCAGAGACAAAAGTTTTGTTTCTATGAAATCTATTAAAGAGAAAGACTTGTCGATCTCGCATATAGATGAACATTCTGTTCCCATGAAATAAAAAAGTATTGATAAGTGTTACCCTGATTATCTTACTGACGAGTATGACTCTGAAGTAGAAAGGGAAGCAGCCCAAAAGATTGCAACGATTCTAAAACTTGTTAGAATCCAGGAAGTTGAAATCAATATGCTGAAACACAAGGTCAATATGATGATTGGTATGGTAAAAGATCGTGATTCCCGATTAAGGGTTCTTTATGATGGGTTTCTGAACAATTTACCTTCTTAACCGAAACCAAAAACCTCTTCTCCATTTAGACCATCCAATCAGATAATAGACCATATATATATATATATATCCACAGAAAACCTCTTCATCATAACTTCTTTCTATACACCCCACCTAAATACGCAGTACAAAAAAACTTTAAAATTTCTTTACGTATAAAAACAAGGGGAAATTAGGGGGAGACCCAAAAAAATAATATTCTCATTCTCAGACCCACAATTAATTTTGTATACCGTGACACCCATAATTATTTCTCTGACACCCAAAATTATCCAAAATTATTAAGAATTAATACATAACTCGTTATGCATACTATTTTTTCAGGCATAACTCATTATGCAACCTAATTTTTCAGGGGTATAATTGGCAGCGCAACTTGGATATAACATATCTAAAAATCCGCGCCTTGGAATTTTACAAATTTTATATTGTTGGAAATATTTTTAAGAGAGCTACACAACGAGTACAAACAACAATATCAAATTTTTGTTTTTCACGAAAAAATCGGAGGTGATCATCATTTTAGGCTAAATTTTCGAAAACTTGATACATAACCATTATGCAGTCACCAAAAAAGATGCATAACACCTTCTGCAGACGCATAACGAATTATGCAACCATTTTCTCCACTGCATAATTTGCATAACAAAGTTATGCATCTATAACAAGTTATGTAGTCATTGTATTAGTGCGTAACTACATAAAAAATTGATGCATAATGCATTATGCATCTATTTTCTCGATGCATAAAAGATCGTGCAACAATTTTCTCGATGCATTATGCAGACATACTTTCGGATGCATAACAGGTTATGCATCCATTTTCACGACTGCATAACATGTTATGCAGATATTATTATAGGTGCATGACAAGTTATGCGGTCTTTGTTTTTGTTATGCAGATATTATTATAGGTGCATAACAAGTTATGCTCTCTTTATTTTTATTGGTTTCAATAGTCACAAAAAAGTTACTACATAACGTGTTATGCAACCATTTTCTAAATTGCATAACAAGTTATGCAACAACTTTTGTATATGAATAACAGGTTATGCAACCATTTTCAAATCTGCATAACGAGTAATGCATCAATCAAGTCTTAGCTTCCTTGTTCAGGTCATGGCAGCAGCAACACCTCTGATTCAATCGACTACTCATACAGCATGCATCCTCTTCCCTCCACTTCCTTTCTTATTCTCTGACCAGCTAACCAACAACAATATCTCATCTATTCTCGACTAGTGCAGCCAACAAACATCTCAACTTCGAATTCAAATCAGCCAACAAACAGTCCATCTCCGAGTTCAAAGACTATAACACCTTTTAAAATCAACATATATAAGCCAAGTGCGGCGGGGACCACCTCCATCATCGCAGCCACTATCATCGTCGCTGTCATTGTCGTCGCCGCCACCATTGACGTGTCGTTATGGCTTTACGGCAGAGATTATCTACCAATAGCAGTCGCCACTACTAGAGTAAAAAACATTGGATTGAATACACCTATAAGGAAGTGGCACAATAAGTGTATCCCGTCACTTTGTGTTGTGTAGTTCTGCACCTTGCTCTCATCTTTTTATTGAATGCCCATTCAGTAAGGTCTTTTGGTTTGGTCTAGGTATACCTTGCCCTACCATTAGAAATAATTCTTTAGGATGAAAATCATGGAGTGACTAAGATGAAATACTTATTGTCTGGGAAATTTGGATGTGTACGAATAAAGTGGTTTTTGAAAATTTGAAACCCAATCCTACAGATGATCAGTGCAGATGGTCTGACTACGGACGGTCAAATACGGGATTAGTGCTACAGATTTTGGAAGAAACGATTTTGCTTTTAAGTTTTTGACACAGAAAATCCACATATGTGTCTGGTTCACTACCAGATTCTCTTTCTGTTCATCACAGCAGTTTCTTGCTTGAAACCCCCATCAACCACTATATTCTTCAATAGCAACAACCCATGGCAGTAACAGCTCCATTAACCTTCTCAGACGCTATAATCAACCAAACCCATTTTTTATTTCATCACATAACTTCAATTTATCCTTCTTTGTTCTCTATTGCAGCTCAACTTCATGTCTTCATTGTAAACTCTAACACAACCACCGTAAATCCATTTTTCCATCTACGAATTCAAACCCCCCTTCCTATAATTCAATTTTTATACCTTCAGTAAACCCTAACCTTCTATATAATAACCTAATTAAACCCATCAGAACACACTCCTCAATCGTCAACAACATCAGCGATTCAACTTCCAAATCCCACATCGATTTTCAACAGTAAAACCACTTCAAATAATATTTTTACTGGGAAGAAGAAGGTCCAGAAACAGCATCAACAGATCTAGAAGCAAATATCAATGAAGCAGATAATAATCTTTTTCCTCTTCTTCTCAATACAGCGGCAGCCATGGATAAAAAAGAAATCTCGGGAAAACATGATTTTTATATATTTTGGGTTTGAGAATAATTTTCTTTCAGAATTTGGGTGCGCGCCTGTAGTTTTGGGAGCGTGAGTTTCACAGTAGAGACATCAGGGAGAATGGGTCTCCCCGTAGTTTTCACTAAAAACAAATACAAAGGCCATTAAGATTTCAAATTTGCGTTGTTTAGATATTCTACACATTCTGTTGTTTACTTTCGTTTTTGCACGGCGGGCCTTCTTAATGGGCTTTCTCCATCAGGAACTTGGTTCAAACCTTCACGATGGGCCGGTGGTCAAAGAGATTGGCTGCTTCGATTATGCCAGTGCAGGGACTAGGGAGTCCATGATAGACAAAGTGGGTGGAAAAGTGATATTTTGACACCAACAGAATGTCACAATATCACTTTTCGAGAAACGGAAAATTAATCGATCCATAAACCAAAATATGGTTGCATGATGTGTTATGCATCCTTTGTGGTGATTTTTATAATGACTATGTATTCAATTTTCGAAAATTGTGTCTAAAGTGAAAGTATCATTTTTCTTGAAACGGAATACGTACATACATAAAAAAATATATTTTGAAGCATGTACATACATTTTATTAGTTGCAACGGAAAATTAGTTGATGTATAAACCAAAATATGGCTACATAAAGTATTATGTATCCTTTGTGGTGATTTGCATAATGGATATACATTTAATTTTCTAAAATTGTGTCTAAAATGATAAACACTTCCGAATTTTTCGTAAAAACTCTAGATTTGATATTGTTGTTTGTGCTCATTGCTTAGATTTTTTTATAACCTTTCCAACGAGATAAAATTTGTAAAATTCTAAGACACGGATTTTTAGATATGTTATATTAAAGTTTGTTTTCCAATTATACCCCTTAAAGAATAGGATACGTAAGAAAAACTAGGATACAAAAGGAATTATGTGAAAACGCTTCACCAAAAAAAGCCTCACCAAATTGAACATTTTTGTTAGGTTTCAATTTACAAAAAAGTGGTCATAAAAGGGACTCCCTCCCTTGGGGCCCTCCGGTCGGTCTGCCCAATTATAAATTTACAACACAAGATACTGAAATAACACAACATACTGAAATAAATGTGATTTCTTATGCATTAAACAAAAGAGGTATTATTCTCGAAAGAAAAAAAGGATATTGCGTGTGAAAAATAGTCTTCACATGCACCTTGAATTCTAATATATAATGTGAACCTGAGAAAGTGTCACATGCCCATTTGATCGTATAAAATTTTCATGGGACATGACCGGCAATGAATGTGGTTCAGTGAATCAACTTCACCCAAAATCACTCATCCTTGCATACTTGTATCAAAGTACGCATCTGCCTTTACTCTAAAGGATTTTCACAACGGAAGACTTTACTTATTTCTCTCTAACTCTTCATGCCCCTATAAGCATAAGAGGTTCTGTCATGTACTTGAACAATTCTCACACAAACCAGCAACACAATGAACACAAAGAATACTGCAACAATCCCATTTTATTGCACTAAAGGAAGATTAAAAACTCTTCCATCACATGGACCAAAACAGGTCATTCACCCTCTTAGTGAATGCCAAAAACACTCTCTACATTAGTGGTTCTTCTCTCAATTGAACAACACCAAAATTATTGATCTCTAAGCTATTTATACATGTTAAAGATCAGGCCAAAACTGTGTGAAACCGCTTGCACATCCTACAGACAGCCACATGTCCACAGGTAGTTTTCCTAACCGCCAATCTGCTTTTGAACTGCCATCTTTTTTGTTGTCTTGCAGATTAATGCCACACATGTATTGAATGGTTAGAGACACTCTAATAAGGTTATGACCACATTTCATAACCCGTCCAACTTGTCCCGCACCTTTGGCACGCTTGTGAAGCCAATAACCAACTTGTAACCGCCACCTGAGCCATATTGCATAACTGTTGTGCTTCACTAAATTCTGCCTTGATCCATTTTTCAGCCATCTTGAACCTGCATGCTTATCACTTTAAGCTAATGCATGGACAATCTTTGTGCTTCAATCATCGAGGCCATCTCTTTAAGCTCATTCTGGTTGCTAATGGGTCATATGTTTCACTTAGCCATTTTTCTTGACAATGGTAATACCACTCTTTCATTACTAGCTTGTTTGTATTATTCAAGATTTGGCCTTGCCTTGAACTAATGCATGTACTAATTCTTAGTCTATTCTACCCGCTTGCACCATCCTTGAGTTTGGGCCAACTCAATTCCACATACATGCCATAATGTCAAAATCGCATGTTTCATGTTGCATCTTGCAACTTTGGATTTGTCTTGCCTTTTCCTCAATGAAGCTTTATTGTGTCGGCCAATATGCTTCATTACTTAGCCAAATGTCTTTACAATGTAGCGCCACTCTTGCGCTTCATTGGCCCTGTAGGGTTATGCAATTCTTAGCACTTGAAAGTCAATGATATGTCGCACAATCATTGTCGGACACTGACTTGGCCTACAACTCTGTAACGTGCAATCATTGTGCGCCACTTTCCAGGCACGTCACAGACAGCCCCCGCCTAATCCGTTCAACGCGCTTGTTGAACGCAACCAAGTATAAACTCTATACTGGTCTCAATCTTCCTGCATGCACTTTCAGAACCTTTTCTGAAATTCAGCAATCTTTGCTAGCTTTTTTAAAACGCACTTTGTCAACTTCTATGCTTTAGCATCAGCACCACTTAGCTTCACTTGAGCTACTTCTCGGCGTCATGCATTACGCTTACACGGTTACTCAAATCATGCATCAATACCCAAATGCACTTGCAATCTGTTGCTATGCACTTTCAGAACTCCTCGAAATTCAGCAGTACTCTTTGTACCATATCTTGTTTTTGAGTGTTTTGCTCCATTTCATCGCACTTGTTCTACTACTGTTGGACTTGGGCACTTGGATTCTTGGAGTAATTATCTTCCAAGATCATTTGTAGATTTTACAAGAATGATGTTGGTGAATCACGAAGAAGGAAGTTCAAGAATGGGCAGTAGTACGCATTGTTATGGATTCTTGAATGTTCACAATCATCTGATGTGAACCATGATGCATGGTCTTTAATGACTTTGTATGTTCTTCTTTGTTAAGAAAATCTTTTTATACGCCTTTGGTAACTACTCTTGGTGTAAATCCGTGCGAAAAAGATTGATTCTACCTTCCATGGGCAAAGATTATTTTTGCAATATTAATCTTTATGATTTTATATATTGAAAATTGTTATGGGATATGTTGTTTACGTCTGTGAACCTGTGACTGTCCCATACTTGTTCAAAAGTTATCTCTATTATGTCGATATTAATCTGTTGATAAAAGATAGCATGAACTTTTGACAAACAAAAGTTAAAGCCTTTTATGTCATTATTTTGATGGAAGAAAGGATGAACCTTTGTTTACAAAGATTAAGTCTATTATATGTCATTGTGCAAATTGTGATGAAAGATAGAATGAATCATTGTCTATTCCGCAGTATTGGTCGATCTCCAATCCACATATTGTGTATGTACTGTTGCTCCATAAGTTTTCTTATGATTGAGCATAATCAATTGAATTGATCATTCTCGTGGTTAATTTAGTTGTGTTGCTCCGTAAGGTCTCTTATGTCGAGAATGGCCAATTGAATTTATCACCTTCTTGTGGTTAATTTAGTTGTATATTCCGATTGAATTAATCATGGGTTCTCTTGTGGTTAATTCAATTGAAATTTTGGATACAAATTCATGTTTTCATGTGATTTGGTTATATCCAAAGAAATCCTTCTTTTCTTGTAAAAGAAAGGTCGCCTTTGTTGTTCTTTCGAAAATGACATCATATGGGGGAGAGTTTTTTTGAACTTGCGCTTAATTTCCATATCTTTGTGGGGAGTGCGGCTGTGGAATATTATAGGAGTTATCTTGTATCTTTATAAACTCCTTGATGTATGCATTTATCTTCGGCTATATGATTGCATCTTTGGTCTTGAAGCATCTCCGTGGAAATTTCATTATAGGAGTTATCTTGTATCTTTATAAAGTTGATATGTGCTTTTCTTTGGTCTTGAAGCATCTCCGTGGAAATTTCATTAGGATCCCGTTTTCGTACCTTTGACAATTTTATTGACAAAAAGGGGGAGAATTAATATGTAGTTCACACTACAAATACATATGGTTTTTGGATCATTGTGTAAGGGGGAGTGGTTTTCATGTTCAGATGAAATTATTGAATAAGGGGGAGTGATACATATCACCATAGTATTGTTGTCAAAGTTGTGATACAATTGAACTTTGATATTGTGTAATAATACTATGACACTGTATAACAATGATCGAGAACTTTTGTTTTCTCATTGTTATGGCTACGGATCTTCAACAAATATGATGCTGAACTGATCATCTATGGAATCATAGGGGTACTTGGAAAAGACGAAGTTTTCGAGTAATGTTGAAGAACCAAGGAGATCAAGCATGTGGACGAGAAGCTACAAAGTTTTTATTTATTTTATAATCCATATGTATTGATAGTTTCACCACTAAAATTGACAAAGGGGGAGATTGTTAGAGCACTTATCGGTCGAAATCACAAGCGTTGCTATCTCAAGCTTGTTTGTCAAATTTAGTTGTCAAAACTATATGTCTTGATTTCTAGTCTACATATAGCTAAGTCTCGGACTAGGATAGTTAAGTGTATTTGAGCTCCAAACTCCACCGCGATCATCTTGCGAAGACGAAGAACTACTCAAGGAACCAGTGGAACTTCATCCGACCAAAAGTATGTGGAGACTTGAACTTAGCTATCACTCAAAAGTCTATCTACTCTATCTCCTACTTTTGAGACAAAAGTCGTATAAGTATGTAGTTTTCACTTATACACATTTACTATTTCGAGCCGAGTTTATCTCTCCTATCTATTTCTCGAAATATGTGTTGGTAAGCTTTTCGCTTTAATCAAATTCATCTTTACCCGTGACGGAAGTCATGATGACATTTCAATATCTTGAAAATTGCTTTGATGAAAAATAGTTTGTGAATAACAACTATATAACATCCTCCAAGAATGTTTCAATGATTGAAATGTAGAGTTGATAATATGTAACCATCTTTGCATATAAGCATATATAGTGTGTTCGCATATTAGTGTATAAATCCATAGACCAGAAACCAAGTGTGTGCATACGGAATTGGTGAAGGAGACAGGTTAAGTATGCGTAACCGTACACATACTGGCGGAAGTTCACGTCCATGAATATGTACTGAGTTTGGAGTTTACAAACTTTCTTAACCAATCACCTAGAGTATGCGTACCCGTACGCATACTAGCGTAACTTTTCTTCCCGAATATTCTGTCGAGTTTGGAAACCAAAACCAACTCAATTCCGGTTGCTTGAGTACGCATACCCGTATGCATACTTAGGATGGTTATTTCTCAAATCGGTAGTTCATGAACTTAAACAAAAAAATTATAAGGAATGCGGTCTTTGCAAACCGTGGCTATATTGTTCATGAATTGATTCAAATGAATCAAACCTGTTTTGTTTCAATTGTGACTATGCATAAAGACCTAAGCAATTGAACAACTCTTCAACTAGTTCTTTTGAAGTCATTTGAACTAGTTGTGATGAAGATGAATACGGTTAATGTTAAAGTGCTCATATGGCTAATCATTGGTTAACTATTGTTGAACCAACTAAGTGTACACGTTTAGGTACGGTTACTCAAACATAAATGAAATAAATTTCATTTTTTTATGAAAAGCTAAGTTTCAATCTAACGGTTGAAAGATATTAGCTTGGTTGAATCAGGTTTTTCATCTAACGGTGAATATTGAATGCTTTGTTACCAAGGTAACTTAGATTGCAAACCCTGATTTGAAAACTATATAAAGGAGAACTCTATCAACTGGGAGACCTAATCCCCACACCTCTTGTGTGATACTAGTTGGTTTAGCTAGAGTCGATTCTTCTTTAACCTTAGATTTCTTCTCGAGACCCTGTAGGTTAACGACTTAAAGACTTCATTGGGATTGTGAAGCCAGATGAAACTACTTCTCTTGTAGTTGAGAGATATGATATTGTCATTTTCTATCGTATGAGTTAAACTGAAAGATTGAAATGAGATTAAATCTCCGATAAGGCAAGATAAAAAGAAATCACAAACATCTTCGTCTCATCGTTCGTGATTCTGAAATATCTTGTTTCGCTACCATACGATTAAGATTATTGTGAGGTGATTGATAATTCTAGGTTGTTCTTCGGGAATATAAGTCCGGGTTATCAATTGGTTCTTATTCACCTTGATTATATCAAAAGACGGAACAAAACTCGTAGGTTTATCTGTGGGAGACAGATTTATCTATTACCATAGACTTTTCTGTGTGATACAGATTTGTTTATTCAAGTTTCCGACTTTGGGTCGCAACAACTCTTGGTTGTGGGTGAGATAAACTAAGGGAATCAAGTGTGTAGCATCCTGCTGGGATCAGAGACGTAAGGAGCGCAACTGTACCTTGAATCAGTGTGAGATTGATTTGGGTTCAACTGTAGTCCATATCGAAGTTAGTTTGCAGTAGGCTAGTGTCTGTAGCGTCTTAATACAGTGTGGTGTTCAATCTGGACTAGGTCCCGGGGTGTTTCTGCATTTGCGGTTTCCTGTATAACAAAACTTCTGGTGTCTGTGTGTTATTTCTATTCCGCGTTATATTTTGTTATATAATTGAAATATCACAGGTTGTGCGTTGTATCGATCAATAGTGAAATCCAACCTTTGATTGTTGATTGGAAATTGAATAATCCTTGGATATTGGTCTTTGGTACCATCCAAGTTTATTTCTCTTGTATTTAATAAAGACTCGCAGATTTCTATTTGCTTGAGTAAAGATTAAATCAAGAGATCGAGATATTAACTCCTCGATATACTTTTATTAATATTTAGTCTGACTGTCTAGTTGATTCTCTTAAAAGTATATTGGAGGTAGTCCATACAGATTGCCATCTTTCTCGAAATATGTGTTGGAAAGCTTTTTGCTTTAACTACGTTCATCATTATTCTTGTTGAGTTTATTTGGAAACAATTTATTTTTTGGAAACTTAATAATGAGTCAAAAGGTGATCATGTGAAAATCTCCTTGTAACATCTTACATGATTTGTGTGAGACCGTCATTTGATGTAGACTTGGAATGTTTCGTATTGAACATTCGATCACTTGAAAATTACTTATAAGCTAATAGTTTGTGTGATACAGCTATTGTCTTCTTCTAAGGATGTTTCAATGATTGAAATGGGAGTTTAAAACAATGAAACCATTGTCTGGATATAGCATATTATGCATACACGTATGTAAACTGTTGTGAAGTAATTCAGGTCCGAGAACGAAGTATGCATACCCGTATGCAAATGATTTTACTGTGAAAGTCCATGAAATAAGTTTTCATACCCGTTTGCAAACTGTTTCACCTGAGTTAGGTCCGGAACAACAGTATGCGTACCCGTTTGTGAACTGTCGAACATGACCAAGGTCCGGAACGACAGTATGCGTACCCGTTTAAGAACTGTCGGACATGACCAAAGTCCGGAATTCTAGATTGCATGCCCGTTTGCAAACTGAGTTGGTTTAAGTTCTTAAATCGGTTAAGTATGATTTCATACTCATGAACAAATACATATATAAATTAAGGAATGCAAACCATGGCTAAAGTGTTTTAATCAATCCGATTTTGCTTCAATTGTGTCTTGTATACTTCTATGAGAATATAAACAACTGAACAAATCTATGAGTAACACAATTAGATTCATTTGATCTAAAAGTGTTAGATGAATGTGGTTAATGTAAAAGTGTTCATATGGCTAACTTCGGTTAAATATTATGAGCCAACTCAATATATACATTTAGGTACGGTTACCCATATCTAAATGAAGGTATATTTCACTTGTGTTTAACAAGCTAAGACCATATAACGGTGGAGAGATGTTTCTTTGGTTTTAAGAAAACTTAGATTGTACCTTAGATCAGATTTTCTTCTAATGGTGAATATGGAATGCTTTATCAGCAAATCCTGATTTGAGAGGCTATATAAAGGAGAACTCTATAAACTGAAAAACCTAATCTCCAAACTTCATGTGTGATACTAGTTGCAACTAGATTCGGTTCTCCTTTAACCTAGGTTTTTCCTAAAACCATTATAGGTTAACAACTTGAAGACTTCATTGGGATTCTGAAGCCCGACCCAACTATTTTCTCAATGGTTGAGTTTTCTGATCTTACTTGTTATATTGTATTGCGTACTATCTTCTCTAAGATTTGCTCGAGATTTATCTCCGATAGGTAATCTATAAAAAGTAATTATAATTAAAGCGCTTCATCTCATTCTTTGAGATTCTGCAATAACTTGTTCTACTACCATGTAGTTAAGTTATTATGAGATGATTGATATTTCTAGGTTGTTCTTAAGGAATATAAGACCGGGTTGTCAATTGGTTCCTGTTCACCTTGATTTACCAAAACACAGAACAAAACATCATAGGTATTTCCATGGGAGACAGATTTATCTATCAAAATAGACTCTTTTGTGGGAGACAGATTTGTTTATAAAGTCTTCTACCTTGAGTCGTAGCAAATCTTAGTTGTGGGTGAGATCAGCTAAGGGAATCAAGTGCGTAGAGTCTTGATGGGATTCAGAGGCGTAAGGAACGCGACTGTACCTTAATCGGTGTGAGACTTGGTTAGAGCTCAACTATATTCCAGTCCGAAGTTAACTTGTAGTAGGCCAGTGTCTGTGGAGGCTTAATACAGTGTGGTGTTCAAAACTGGACTAGGTCCCTGGGTTTTTCTGCATTTTCGGTGTCCTCGTTAACAAAACTTCTGGTGTTTGTGTTATTTATTTTTCGTATTATATTTTCTATATAATTTAAATATCACAGGTAATGTGTAGTTCAATCAATTATTAAATCCAACCTTTGGTTGTTGATTAAAATTGATTGACACTTGAACATTGGTTTTTGGTACCGTTCAAGTTGTTTCTCATAATAATCATGCTCACGGATTCGATCGGTTTGATTTGCTGATTACATTGAGAAACTGAGATAAATTTCTTGGATATATTTCCTTGATTGAGTATGACTGTCTAGTTGATTCTATTGGAATTATATTGAAGTTAGTCCATACAGATTGCCTGTGGTTGTTAGACCCCCACTTTTTCAATTGGTACCAGAGCAGGAAAACACGTTAAAGGCCTCATAAGTCTGTGTTTGTAGAAATCTGAATCTATGGACAACAGTGCTATCTCGGAAAAACGCATCACCAGAGACAAAAGTTTTGTTTCTATAAAATATATTAAAGAGAAAGACTTGTCGATCTCTCATATAGATGAAAGTTCTGTTCCCATGAAATAGAAAAGTATAGATAAGTGTTCCCCTGATTATCTTACTGACGAGTATGACTCTGAAGTAGAAAGGGAAGCAGCCCAAGAGATTGCAACGATTCTAAAACTTGTTAGAATCCAGGCAGTTGAAATCAATATGCTGAAACACAAGGTCAATATGATGATTGGTATGGTAAAAGATCGTGATTCCCAATAAAGGGTTCTTTATGAGGAAAATGCTATAGGCTGTTCTTCCCGAACCTTACCCGAAGATAAACTCAAGGAAGATGCCCTGGAAATTGAACGCATGTTGAGTAAACTCTCTATTCAATGTAAAGGATGTCCCGAGGAATCCGTCATACCAATTCCTTCCGACACATCTGTGATATTAGAAAACATGGATACTAGTAATATTGTTTCTCTGATGAAACCAGCTTCAGAAGCTAAACTACAAACCCTTCTTATTGCTAAAGAGGTGCTTGGTTCTTCCACTAACCAAGGAACCACCACATCTCATGGAATGAAGAAATCTTCTAGCTATATTTCTAATCCTACACACTCTAATTACTCCGGAGATCAGAAAGTATGTCTCTTTTGTGATTCAGAAGGACATGTTCAATGGAAGAGCAAATATCTCTAACTCAGTTGATTGTTGTTTTATTTGATGATTTTTTTTTATTTTTTGATTATTGATCAGCAGACGAGTTTATGAACAAGAAGAAGACTGCCGCAATTAAGGTATATTTTGACAAACCCTAACTTTATTTCTCTTTTATGTTATTTTGCATGTTCAATTTTTGTTCTTATTTCGGGTTTTTTCTTTATCAATTTAATATTAAGGATTTCTGTTTGCAGATTTGTTTAATGGATTTTAAATCATGGGTTTTTATTCGATTATGAAATTAGGGTCTTCATAGTTGTTTATGAGTGATATTAACTCTACTAGTTTGTCACCCGTGCTACGCATGGGTTTGGTTCTTGCTTATGAAATAATTTTATTATAATAATTTAATAAAAAAGATAAAATTTCATAAAATATTACAGAAAACTAATAAAAGTTCAATCAACACTTGAATAATTTAGAAGTTATGCTCGTCCAAACAGGGCGGAGCCAGCCCATTGTAAGGGTGTACACTTGCATCTCCTGCCCAGATGGCTCCAAAGCCTACTTAGGCCCAATAAGAAGTTTTTTTCTATATTTTAAGCCTACTTTTGCATTTTGCACCCCCTAAAGAATATTTTTTTGCACCCTAAAGCAAATTTTGCACCTCTATAACAAAAATTTTGGCTGCACCCCTATGTCCAATCTCTTTTCAAAATTTGATATTCCATAAGTTTTTGGAGCTATATTTTTGTTCCTTTTCTTTTTATGTACTTTTGCTCTTTTGGTCCACCAACCATTATATGCCTCTTTTGTGCGATACATGATGGAATATCATTAAGAAACTTGATTTTTATACATTCTCCCATCTCAATTATGCTATATGATTTTGTTGGTGTTTTATTGTGATATAATTGATATCTAGCAACGGTTTCTTTCGATAGCTTCATAATCTTCTTTTTATTTTCCATATTTCTACACAAACCAGAAAATATTTTACGTGCACACATATACCCCCTTTGGCCCTGATGTAATTCCTAACAAATCATGGATGGATCAAATTATTATCGTGAGTGATATAGTCATCAAATATATATATATAGTTGTATGAAATTATGAATTGTGTTGGATAAAAATATCAAGAAACAACATAAAAAATAATTTTTTCCATCTCCTTTGTTACCAGTGGAGTTGAGAGGGTGAGTAAAACATGCACCCAGAATTAGCCCGTTGTCGAACGTTTCTTTGTACCTCGAAAAAAGACTTCTCTCCATTCATACATCAAATAGATAGTGCCATATTTAAGAAATAAGAAAAGTATCTTGATAATAACTTCTGTATCTATAGGGTTTCTAACCCACAAACTGCTTGAAATTAGAAAAATGAATAAAGGAGATGTTTGTGATCGATTACTTGAGTAGCGCCAGCCGCGAAATCTATAACTTTTTCGACAACATCCAACTTATCGAAGCTGATCTCACAGTGAATGAGAGTAAAAGTGTTAAACCTTACGACAATGTTAAGAGATATTACCTTTATTTTGGGAAAAGTGATAATTTCACTTTTTTTTTGTTCTGTTTGGATTAATATTCGGTAGATTTTCCATGTTCCTTTTATTTTCTATGTTCCTTTTATATATTTTACATGTATTTAAATTTAATGTTATGTTAGTGTTTAGTAGACATACACGCACTTATACAACTTATCACTTAGTAACCAGGCAATGAGCATATCTAAATGATTGGAATTTATTGTCATTTGAGTCATCTAGAAAAATTGGTGCCGAAATTGTAAGTGTAATCTTATCAATGGATTTCCGCTCTCTGGTATCCGTCAACTTGTGCTTCATACAATTTATTAAGTTATTATTTCTCGTTGTTCAATACCGCTGGTGGTGTAAAATTTCACATTTATGTTCATGCATAGTTGTGCATGCATATAATTGATCTAGAACATCTAAATGACATGGATGCACAATTCGTGTCTACAAAAATACTCCAGAATACTAATGGCACAAAAATTTGTTTCTATAATGTAATACAGAAAAAACTTTGCAATTTCATTTTTTGACGATTTAATTTATATATTTATATTGATGACGTAACTTGAGTTACAACTCCATGATGAATTCTTGTAGTATCAACTCACCCTTTAACAACATGTATTTTATTTGAAAGTCGTTAGGCTTTTCGAAAACCTTATATTTAGTAGGAGTCAGTGACTGCTTCTTTGAAATCGTGGGTTCTATTCACTACACGGCATCGTATAACGGTACAAATATGTAAATATTAATTATACAACCTGCTTGGGAAGGGCCTGCATTTAAGTAACCCCATCTTCAAGCCTGAAGACGTCTTTGGTAGTCGAAATTATTTGAGTAACAATAATGTCCATATATCATTTTTGATTCTCAAACTCCATTGGGAAACTAATTTGACGAAGATAAACAAATAATTGGGACCAACATTTTAAAAGACAAATTTCTAGTCGTAGTTAGTTGTTAACCTGTTCCTGGGTGGATCATTTAATTGAGTTTAATTTTTTCATTCTTTTGAATTCGTGCTAATAAGGTTGTTTTCCTTATTCATATTCTCTTCACCATGTCATTCTCAATGGACCATATTTTTTAAGTGATTCAACGAAAAAATTGACCATTTTTCTTTTAGCAAAAAGAATAGGGACACAGATAGTGGAAAAAGAAATAGCATGGTTTCTACCTGCTAAAACAAAAACTGATAAGCCCAATTAGATTCCGAAAAAAAAACATGACGTAAAAATGCTCATTAAACAATGTTTGAAGCAATAATTCCCAGGTAAAAATATTTGTATACGGTGCTAAACTATTAATCACTTTAACATATAACGACTGACGACTGGTTGATGGTCAGTATTCAGGAAAAAAAAACAGTTAAGGCAAAAATGCATGAAAACCGTTAAGAGATGCTTACAACTGCATAAAGGTCAGTTCAATTTGGTATGCGCGCACACACAGAAAAAAAATGAAAAAAACTAAATTGACTTGATTTTTTAGTACCATATATATCGTAGGTATATCATACATCATTTTATCTTGTCAGATTCCATGTGGACGAATTTGTCATTTGGTTTGAAAAGGATTGAGTCAATAAGGAGAAGACTTTAAACTTTTTTCTTAAAAATTTTATGAGATTTTTTCTTCACAAATTATGTACGTCCTGTTTATATTTATAATGGCGCAACTGGAATATTTTTCTTTTCTTAAGCATATATATGGAAAAAAATCAGGTTGGCTCTTTTTCTAAATGTAAAAGAACTCCAATCATGACCTCCTATTTCCATGATGAGTTTTCCTACTCAAACACTTCCACCCCTTCAAAAGCTAATGGCACATGTAAACAAACTAATGTGTAACGAGGAATGTAATAAGAGAGGTACAGAATACCACCTGTTCAAGGAAACTTATAGAACATGCCATCTTTGGTTCGAATAAAAGATGAATTTCATCCATATTACACCATCAAAGTTTTCAACTTGTGTCGATTCAATCAGTTCTCCCTCACCCTCTTCGTACATATAGTGTACCCCCTGATTGATTGACAAAAATCAAGTTGTAGTTGAAGCAAAAAGAACAGGGACACGGATAATGAAAAAAAACATGGTTCCACCTGCTAAAAGAAAAACTTGTAAGCCCAATTAGATTTCGAAAAAAGACAGCTCTAAGAGACAGAAAAAAAAAATTAGGGCCAACAAAATACCCCTTAAATCTTGTGGTTCAGTAATGGCTACTAACTCATTCTTTTCATAAATGAGACTACAAACTGCAAAAGAGAGAAACCTTGCGGATCACAAATTGATGTTATCCCACCATAAAAAAAGAAAGCAAAACAAAAAACCAATAAGAACTTCTATAGCCAATAGAAAAAAGAACAAAAAAACCTGATGAGCTGCTTTCAAAAGAGAGAACATCATCCATCGAATACACTTTTTTCGATACCTGTAACACAAACGACAATCACAGGTCAACGAAATCAATGTAAGCAGATTGAAAACTCGCCTAACCATCAATAAAGCCCGCACAAATGAAATCTATCTGTAAAATTTACAGGTTATCATAACATTAAGAGGACTGATTATCATGTATCAAAACAAAAAAAAGAGGATTGATTATCAGAAACAATTAAAAACTTTATCACCGAACTAATAAGACTTCAAAGCAATTAAATTATTACCCGAGTTGTTTTTTAAAGACAAAAGCGGCACCAATCTACTACGGATGCAAGCAAACTCGAAGGTTCCTGCAAAAAAACACGTAAGAATCCATATAATAAAACCCTATTACAGAAACCCTAATAAAAAATATGAAAAAAAAAGCGGCGTCGACGGGAAATACTGAAATAGATTTATTTATATACAAGCTTATTAACGCCCGGGACAATAATTTTCGGAAATAATGTTAAATAATATCTAAACATATCTAGAATTTTAATATACTTACCTAAATATATTTGTTGTTGTCTTATTTTTATTAATTAAAACCGGTTATGAAAATATCATTTCTATAATTTTGGAAAAATTATATTAGAAGAAAATAAAAATATACTTAACTTAATATCATTTCTATATCATTTCTGAATTTTAATCTTAAATGTTGTTAGTATTAAAATATTCTAAACGATTTTTTTCAATATATTTTTGGTAATTTGTTATAATATTTTATGACAGTTAGTATTTTGGTAATATTTTTTCTTAAATTTCATTAGTCAAAAAATATATTGTAGAATCAAAAGATCCTTCTCAAATTCTGTTGGTTGAAAATTTAAATGGTGGGGCCAGAATCAACCAGAAGCTCTGATTATTCACATCGCTCGAAAAACTCTGTTTTTATATAGAGAATTGGTTAGATGATGTCTTTTGATTGTAAAGTGGTATGTTTGTTTGTTAGTGAAGATGCTCTTTGTTTTTGTGGTGAAATAGTGATAGTATTCTCTATATTAGTGTGCTCTGAAAGCCTGGATCCTACCAGTTTTTAAACTTCTAGGTATCCAAATCAAAAAAATGGTACCCAACTGTTTGACGATATGTTTAGATGATCAAGTTTATGTCTGTGCCGCTTGAAAACATTTTTGACTCACCCAGAAATGGAATTAGTTACGGTTCCTTTCTAAACCAATATAGGCCTACGAGAGACGATTTCGAAATAATACTAATGTTACTTTCCACTATTACTTACCCCTAATTTAAGATGGGTCTTCGTTTAGTGTTTTTCAGTCATTGTTCATTTTTTTTCCTGCTATATTATGACTTAGCTATTGGCGGTTTCTTATAACTTATGGAGATGGGTAAGGTGAGTCTTCTTGGTTATGTTTGAGGTCAGATCAGGTCTTAAGTGATCTAAAGAACATAAGGGCAAGTTACGGATGCTCTGATATATCAGCTACAGTCAAAATATGAGCATTTTATGTCTTGTTTTTCTTACTATGGTGAGGTTAAATTGAGGATGATCTGATGAAGTTTATGTCGTACATGGTTTCTAAAAGAATGTTCTCGTTAGCATGTCTTCATATTGCTTAGTTTCTGTAAAATTCCATGGGGCTATGTTCATTGTGTTTTTGTTTGAGTTTCAGGTGGGAATATATCGAAAAGGAAGGCGAGGCAGGGAAAGACGAATACTACATTTTGCTTGACTGACTTGTGAGTTGGCTGGTTACGGGATAGAAATTGTTGCCTGTTTTTCTGGTATACATTTTATTTTGGGATAATGTTACTTCAGATGTTTTGCTTACACATATATTTTGTGTTACATACTTTATCTGCACATGTTAGGAAATTTGTACATAGTTGTACGGGTATCTAATATATCGTTTTATTTTCCCCGAATTCTGAATGGTTTGATGACTTATCAGTTTTTTAGTTGGGGATAATCATGTGGTAGCTGAACTGTTAAGTTTTGGATTGGTCATCCAGATTACTACACATTATTTTGTTTCTTTTGATGCAGAGCGTGTAGAATAATACAATCATGGTAGACTTAAAAAGGTTAGGTAATCATTTTGGTGAAATGGACATGTATCATGTTAATGATTCTATCCCTGTTATAAGCTGGTTTGTTGGTAAAGATGATATGTTTCTGAAATCAAGTATAAAGTATTGAAGATAATATTGCTCCATGTTAGTTAAAATATGCTCACATAAGATGATATGTTTCTGAAATCAAGTATAAAGTGGTGAAGATAATATTGCTCCATGTTAGTTAAAATATGCTTCCAAGTTAGTGATACCATAAAGTTTGTTCTATTATGATAGATATGTATGTTAGTCATGATTATTAATGTCCCATAAGCTAGAGTTTTCTGTTTCTGGCGCAGTCTAATTTGTGTAGTCATACTTCCCTTTTGTTTTCTTGTCGTTAATTATAATCTAGTTTGTGTTGGGGGTTATAGAATGACTGAACAATGTGAGAAAGGATTTGATGACTATTGAATATAGGTGTAGTTCTTTTTATATAGAAGGGGTGGCTAAGTTTATTGCTTTTGCATACAAGAACAGAATTAGAAACTCGCAGTTCTGTTCCTGTCCTTGTCGTCGTTTTCATAATAGGAAATCCATGACTTTTACACTGGTGATACATGATTTACTAGCATATGGCATGCTTGATTCATATGTATCTAAGTCTCTACATTGGGAGAAGTCGAAACCGAGATCAACATCATCATCACGTCAGTGTCATATGTAAATCAGAACAATGAAGCAGATACAGTTGAAGAAGAAACAGTAGTGGAGGAAGTTGTTCAAGAGAGTCATCGAGATGATAGGTTAAATAAATTTGTTGATAACGCATTTGAAATATTCGGAGGATTAAATGAGAATGTCAATGCTGGTGATTCTGAACATCCCTTTCAGGAGCCTGATGTAGGTGAAAAATACAACAAGAGTACCAAAAGTTAGCGGAAGAGAAGATTTATCCAACATGTGAGAATGGTGCGATAACTCTTTTTGTGATTTTGGAACTGCATCATGTCAAGAAGATATTTGTTTGGTCTGCAAATAGCGTCACTTACCTTTTGGGATTACTAAGAAAATAGTTTCCAGAGGGTAACACTTTCCTTGCAAAGTACTCGGTAATGAAAGAGATGTTGAAGGATATGGTAATATAGGAAGATAACATCCATGCTTGCATTAACCACTGCATGTTGTTCCAAGAAGATTTGAAAGATGAGATAGAATGTCCAATTTGTGGAGCATCTAGGTACAAATTCATACAAGGGAAAGATGGAGTTCAAAGAGTAAAAAAGGAGAATGTTTTAGTATTGCGATATTTTTTACTTCCTCTCAGACTTAAGAAATGCTATATTATACCATGGATTTCTGAGGATATGACGTGGCATGATCATGCAGAAGCTTATTCCGAGTATATGCGACACCCAATCGACTCTCCACAATGGCAAAACATGAAGATAAAGTTTCATGAGTTTGCAAAGGAAGCACGAAATGTGTGGATGGGCATTTCTACTGATGGTTTTAATCCTCGCGGCATCCAGTGTACCAGTTACAGTTGTTGGCCAGTCATCTTGGTTCCTTAAAATATGCCGCCATCACTGTGTATGAATCCATAGTTTCAGATCATGTCACTACTAATACCAGGACCTAGGGAACCGGGTCAAGACATATGCGTTATGCTTAGGCCATTAATAGATGACCTGATTAAACTTTGGGAAGGAGTCGATACTGTAGATATGCATATAAAGCAGTCATTCAAGTTGTGAGCTATCCTAATGTGGGTTATACATGATTTACCTGCATATGGTAATGTTTCTGGTTGTGTAGTTCACGGGTAAAAAGAGTGTCCTAGATGTGGAGATGATACTGGAAGCAATTGGTTACATCATTCAAGAAAGATTGTGTGACGAAATTTTCGAAGATTTCTGAAGTTGACTCATCCTTTCAAGAAAGGAAAGTACTTGGGACTGAAAACAGTGGAGAGTGAACTGGCGCCATCTCGATTAAGTGGAGAATAAATACAGATAAAGACTAGGAATGTTCATTATCTTCCCAGTAAGATTACCAAATACGATAAGAAGAGAAAGAGAGATTTTTATGAAGTTATACCTGATGAACCCAATGCAACAACTAAAGCATTTTACAAGAGGCCAAAGTTGTTTGATGTTCCTACATGGGTCTCTAATACTTATCGTCATTGTCTCGACGTAATGCACTGCGAGAAGAATTTTATTGAACATCTAGTAAATGAACTTCTCGGCATAAAGAAGAAATCAAAAGATAGTGTGAATGCAAGAGAAAATATGAAGGATCTGAACATTCAAAGAGAGCAGTGGATCACTACAGATCCGAAAACAGTGAAAAATGTAATCCTATGTAAGTATACATAAAGTTAAAGTCAAAGATCTGAACTTAGAATTTTCGGGCGGGATAAATGAAAGAAAACCCTTAATCCTAAGAGGAAACATCCTATGGAAGTACACATAAAATTTTCTTTGCGAGTGATAAGAAGAGAATGTTTGTAAACATTTTCAAAAGTGACTTTGAAATAAAATAAAAAAATCAGAAAAGGTCGGAATTAAACCGGAAATAAAATTTAAGAATGATTTCTTGGAGTAAAAAAATTAACAAAACTTTCATTACTAACCCTATTCCGGTTGTCTTACCATCGCCACCCAAAGGAATGTTAATAGAAGTCGGAAGAAGCCTCCCATGACGATTATTGTAATGATCTACCAAATCCATAAGATTCATGTTGGTTTTCCCTCCAAATTTGTGCTAACTTTGAATAATCCTCCTCCTTCTCCTCCATTAACTAAAACAATTGACAGAAAAATCTTCATAAAGAAGAAGATGATAAGATATCGAGGAATGGGGAAAATATATTTCTACTAATGCAAGGAATGGGGAAAAAATTGACAGAGCAACCTCCAAATTCCGAGAGTAGTAGTTCAAGTCATTTATACTCAAGGTCGGTCCTGCGAAATTGATGCCCTGAAGTTAATCTTTGGGATGTTGCCCATATATAAGTCTATATACATAATAACAAGAGAAACTAGATATTTTCTTAGGCCATCTTCTTAACAATGTTAGGCAACTATTTATTTTATTATATCTTGATTAAAAATATAATAGAACAAAAAGATGAAGTCAAAAAATATATTAAATAAGAGCGAACATATTAGCTAACTTTTTTCAAGTACCAGTTGTGTTTAAACTTTGTGGACTATTTTCCTCATTTGAAAATTTTTCTTACACCATGTAGTATTGCTAACATAGGATCTTAGTTACAACAAAGATAAACCACAATTTAGTTTGAGCAGAAACCATAGTATTCTAGATAAGTTCGAAGAAACTAAATAAATGTAGAGTATGAGGTTAAACATATCACCCATATACATAAGCTAAAACTAAGGAACTGCATTAGAAGTTTGTATATATCCGAATCTTTACAAACCCCACATGTACTCTACTCTGTTTATTGTACTTTGATGTATAACTGGGGATGTTTGGGATGCTTGAGTCTCAACAGTTGCAGGGATGGGGAAAAGTTTTAAGGAATGGGGAAAAGATATTAACCTAAATATTTTCTTTACTTTTCTACGGATACCCTTGATAAAAGTCTTCGAGCATTAACATTGTTACCACATTTAAGAGAAGTTATAAGAACATTATTGATGCTAGTAGTAGCAAAAGAAACTCCTAATAATAAAAGAGCATTATTGATGCTAGTAAAGACTTTGTTATTCAAATGTCAACAACGGAATTTACTTTTCGAATATGTACAAGATATTGTGCCGTTGAAACTTGGAATCATACATACGTAGAATGAGTTATTTTGTAATTCGCTTATCTCCATATGTAATAGAGTTAATTATATTATCAAGTTAAAATTATATTTAGGGTAATAGAGTTAATTATATTTTGTAACTAGCATTAGCAGCACCATCAGCTGTTTTCTTTATTATCAAGTTATCAGGATGAGCAGAATTGGTTGTGGCGATGAAAAAAGTAAAACCATGTCCACCACCACTATTGAAACAACAAAAACAAAAACAACAATAATTAAGAAGAATATAGCCCACATAAGAAAGAAGTGTCGTCATCATGATTTAATCATCGAGGAAATACTAACCAAGGTTCTAGTTAAAACACTGCTTCGTTGTATTGCAGTCACTAAAATCTGGTATAACTCGATTCATAATGATAAACGCTTAACCTATTCCCACTTGCGTCAATCGCAAAAACAACCTGGTTTTATGCTTTACGTTTTAAATGGTATGTTTGGGGTTACTGATACTGGTAGGGTTAGACAACAATTTTATATTACCACAATATGTTTACTATATGCAATAATACTAACTTAATTATAAAAAAAAATGTTTTTTTTGTGATAAACACATAATAAATAAATGTGATTTCTTGAAAAATATGGAAAATTGTGATATAAGTTGAGTCCCTTCATTTTAAACCCATTATATATTTTCCTACATCAGTTGTGTCCATTTATTTTAAAACCGTTACTTTGCACTTCGTTGTATAAGTTGTGTCTCTTCATTTGAAAATATTTTAAACCCATTGTCTAATAACCACACCCAACAATTCGTTTGGAAATCTGAGAGGACTTACTCCAATATACTTTCTAGAGAATCAAATAGAAAGTCAGACTCAATCTAGAATAAAGTATATCAAAGAGTACAATATCTCTAACTCTTAATTCAATCCGTAATCAGCAAATAGAAATCTGCGAGCCCTATCGAATATAAGAGGATTTACTTGAATGGTACCAAATACCAATGTTCAAGTGTCAATCAATCAACAACCAAAGGTTGGATATTCTAATTAATTGATCTTAACGCACAACCTGTGATATTTCAATTATATAACAAAATATAATGCGGAATAGAAATAACAGATACACCAGAATTTTTTTAAAGAGGAAACCGCAAATGCAGAAAAACCCCGAGACCTAGTCCATATTTAACACCAAACTGTATTAAGACGCTACAGACACTAGCCTACTACCAATTAACTTCGGACTGGAATATAGTTGAACCCTAATCAATATCACACTGATTCAAGATACAGTTGCGCTCCTTACGTCTATGATCCCAACAGGATACTACGCACTTGATTACCTTAGCTTATCTCACCCATAACCAAGAGTTTCTACGAACCAAAGTCGAAGACTTGATAAACAAATCTGTCTCACATAGAAAAGTCTATAGGATTGAATAAATCTATCTCCCACAAAAATACCCAAGAGTTTTAGTTCCGTCTTTTGATAAATCAAGGTGAACAAGAACCAATTGATAAACCGTTCTTATATTCCCGAAGAACATCCTAGTATTATCAATCACCTCACAATAATATTAATTAACTAGCGAAACAAGATATTGCGGAATCACAAACGATGAGACGAAGATGTTTGTGACTACCTTTTTATCTTGCCTATCGGAGATATAAATCTCAAGCCAATTTTACAGTTGTACTCGTACGATAGAAACAACAAGATCAGATCACACAACTACAAGAAAAGTAGTTTCGGTCTGGCCTCACAATCCCAATGAAGTCTTTAAGTCGTTAACCTACAGGGTCTCGAGAAGAAACCTAAAGTTAAAGGAGAATCGACTCTAACAATACAACTAGTATCACACAGGAGATGTGGGGATTAGGTTTCCCAGTTGTTGGAGTTCTCCTTTATATAGTTTTCAATTCAGGGTTTGCAATCTAAGTTACCTTGGTAACAAAGCATTCAATATTCACCGTTAGATGAAAAACCTGAATCAACAAAGCTAATATCTTTCAACCGTTAGATAGAACTTAGTTTGTTACACACAAATGTAATGTACCCTCATTTAGGTTTATGTAACCGTACCCAAACGTGTACACCATGTTGGTTCACAAATAGTTAGCCATATGTTTACTCTCATATTAACCTTATTCAGCTTCACCATAACTAGTTCAAATGACTTCAAATGAAACTAGTTAATGAGTCGTTCAATTGCATAGAAGACACGGTCGAAACAAAATCTTTTGATTCACTTGAATCAATCATGAAAATTATAGCCACGGTTTGCAAAGATTGAATTCCTTATGATTTAAATATTTAAGTTCATGAACATACCGATTTGATAAAATAACCAGCTTAACTATGCGTACGGGTATGCGTACCTAAGCAACCGGATTTGAGTTTGTTAAGTTTCCAAACTCAGCAGAAATTTTCGTTCGAAAACTTCCGCCAGTATGCGTACCGGTACGCATACTTAAGGTGACTAGTTTAGGAGTTTGTAATTCCCAAACTCAGCAGATATTTTCGGTTCGAAAAATTCCTCAAGTATGCATAACAAACTCATCAGATACAGAGGAATTTTTCGTTTAACAGAGTAAAGATGGTTACAAAGCAAGATGTAAATATTGTCTCCTTCACTTATATTTCAAGATGTAAATCAACAACCAAAGGTTGAATATTCTAATATATTGATCTTAACGCACAACCTATGATATTTCAATTATATAACAAAATACAATGCGGAATAGAAATAACACAGACACCAGAATTTTGTTAACGAGTAAACTGCAAATGCAGAAAAACCCCGGGACCTAGTCCAGATTGAACACCACACTGTATTAAGCCGCTACAGACACTAGCCTACTACCAATTAACTTCGGATTGGACTGTAGTTGAACCCTAACCAATCTCACAATGATTCAAGGTACAGTTACGCTCCTTACGTCTCTGATCCCAGCAGGATACTACGCACTTGATTCCCATAGCTGATCTCACCCACAACCAAGAGTTTCTATGACCCAAAGTCGAAGACTCGATAAACAAATTTGCCTCACACAGAAAAGTTTATATGATTGAATAAATCCGTCTCCTACAGAAGTACCCAAGAGTTTTTGTTCCGTCTTTTGATAAATCAAGGTGAACGGGAACCAATTGATAAACCGATCTTATATTCCCGAAGAACAGCCTAGTATTATCAATCACCTCACAATAATCTTAATCGACTATTGAAACAAGATATTGTGGAATCTAGAAATACAAATAGTATCGCATAGAAGGTGTGGGGATTAGGTTTCCCAGTTGTTAGAGTTCTCCTTTATATATCTTTCAAATCAGGGTTTGCAATCTAAGTTACCTTGGTAACAAACCATTCAATATTCACCGTTAGATGAAAACCTTGATTCACCCAAGCTAATATCTTTCAGCCGTTAGATCGAACTTAGATTGTTACACAAAAAATGAAATGTATCCTTATTTAGGTTTATGTAACCGTACCCAAACGTGTACACCATGTTGGTTCACAAATAGTTAACCGAGGTTAGCCATATGTTTACTCTCATATTAAACTTATTCATCTTCACCATAATTAGTTCAAATGACTTCAAATGAAACTAGTTAATGAGTTGTTCAATTACATAGAAGACACAATCAAAATAAAATCGGTTTGATTCACTTAAATCAATCATGAACATTATAGCCACGGTTTGCAAAGATTGCATTCCTTATGATTTAAATGTTTAAGTTCATGAACAGACCGATTTGATAAAATAACCATCTTAAGTATGCGTACAGGTATGCGTACCTAAGCAACCAAATTTTAGTTTGTTAAGTTTCCAAACTCTGCAGAAATTTTAGGTTCGAAAACTTCCGCCAGTATGCATACGGGTACGCATACTTAAGGTGACTAGTTTAGGAGTCTGTAATTCCCAAACTCTGCAGATATTTTCGGTTAGAAACTTCCTCCAGTATGCGTATTAAGGTGACTAGTTTAGGAGTTTGTAATTCCCAAACCCAGCAGATATTGTCGGTTTGAAAACTTCTACCAGTATGCGTACGGGTACGCATACTTATCTTGTCTCATTCACCAATTTGGTATACACACATATGCATACACTTGGCTCCTGGTTTATGGATTTATACACTAATGTGCGAACACACTATATATGCTTGTATCCAAAGATGGTTACATTATCAATTCTACATTCCAATCATTCTTAGAGGATGACAATAGCCGTTTTCACACACTATTAACATCAAAGCAATTTTCAAGTTATTGAAATGTCAACATGACTTTCGTCACGAGTAAAGATGAACATGGCTAAATAAAAAGCTTGCCAACACATATTTCGAGAAATATGTAAGCGAGATATACTCAGCTCGAAATCTCAAATCTGTATTGTGGAAAACTATATCGTAAATACGACTTATGTCTCAATATAAGAGATAGAGTAGAAATAGACTTTCCTAGTGATAGATGATTTTAAGTATCCGCATACCTTTTTTGTCGATGATTTTCCACAATCTCCCCTTAGTAGTTTTTCGTCTTCAAATGATGAACGCCGAAAAATCTAAGCTCAATTACACTGTCTATGTCCTAATCCGAGAATCTATAAATAGGTTAGAGATCAAGACTTATAGTTTTGATCACTAACATTGACAAACATGCTTGATATAGAAATGCATGCGATTTCGACCGAGCAATGCTCTAACAATATTGTTGATTCTTGTGCAAGACATGTCTATATTTTGGCCAAAAAAAAACGAAGATGAATTATGTTTCCCTGTATTTTAAAGTTATTAGAGCATTGCTCGGTTGAACCCACCAAGCGTTGGTACGTCAAGTTTGGATGTCATATTTTAGTGAACCAAAAATCATTTAAAGAGTCATTTAATTATATACTAGACTCAACTTCGTATAGGTTAGCTAGAAAGTTACTAGGATATGAGACATACAAGTATTACTCGAAGACTTGAATAATGTGAAGAAGTAAAGAGATACATTGCAACATCATCCTTCCTCTTGAGGTTAATAATATTTTGACTTGAACTGTTTCGTTTTTCACGTATCTTTCAAGTACCAAGTCTTAGTAATTGGTGTAACCGATCCTATGACTTATGCAATCGATCACAAGTAAATACCATAAGAATGTGGTAACCGATCCTAGTACATGGTTAACCAATTTTTGGAAACTAGTGTAACCGATCCTTGTACCCACATGGAGGTGGAACCAAAACTTATGCTTGGTATAACCGTTAAACCCATGATTAGTGATTTGATATGATGATCAATCATATAGTTCTTGGCAATTAGATGAACCAATTCTAAACTTGTTTGGAAGTGTGGCAAATCGATTCCAATATTGTCAATATGAAAAAAGAATTTACAAAGAAAGATGTCGACATACTTTGAACATGTGCAATAATTCTGATCTATTATTGTTCAAAGATATATTCCTTAATAACTAAAGTAAAATCCCGTATCGAAATAAATTGAGAATCTTTTAATTAAGGTTTTTAGTTTTATATGCTTTTAATTTCCAGCAATTAAATGCATATCTTTAGAAGAAAAAAAAATTAGTAATGTGCATTTACTAATTGGAGATTTTCTACTGAGATTTCGGTCAATATTTGGATAGAGCATTTCCAGGAATTATGAAAACCGATTTGGGGATTTATTGCATATCTTTGAGAATATTCGGTTTTGGAAATTCCTTGGTATCCAAACTTCCTTTGTCTATAAATATTGAAGTTTGCATTTCGAGCAAACTAATCCTTAGAACCAACAAAACTACCTATTTGTGTTGTTACTGGTGGAGCCGTCTATTGGGAGAGGAAAGTAACCTAATTAGGCGAAATCTCTTACGACCGCTCGTTTTAAAGCATCTTTGGGATTGAGAAGCTCTATGAGTACCGTTGGTGGGAAACTAGGTAATTGCAGTATTATTAGTTTTTGATTTGATTTGATAGACTAACAGTTGTTGAACTTTGATTGCACCTAGTTTGTTTATGCTTGAGAATCTTCTCTTCTGATATAAGATTCACTCAAACTAGATCGAAATGTCGACGGGGATCTTTAGACTGTTTGTAGATCTAAAGATATCTTTTGATAATCCATCGTTAACAGACTCCATTCAATGTGTTATTGATCACAAGAAATTCAAGTTGTTTGTGTGAAGGTGTTTATTGAAGATCTAAGAAGATTTGAAGAAAAAGAAGATTTCTTATTTGAGTTCATAATCTTTGGTGTGCACAAAACTTGATCGGAAAGGGATCCAACTATAATTGGTTTATCTTTGTGATAGATTGGATTGATTAGTTGCGTATCCTAGACAATTACTTTGGTAGTTGTTGAATAGATTGATCTAAGAACCCGACAAAGGAGTTTATTGGGATAAACGGAAGAGCCTTTTGTCAAACTCATATCACGTTGTTTAAGAGTTGTTACTGAATAAATTTGTTGTTCCTTTACTGTTTGGATTACGAGCCAAATGAATTGTTCCAAGTGCGTGACTTATTGCAAGTTGGAGGCGCTGGGATACTGAGGGAACTAGGTGAACTATAGGTTTAGTTGCTTGGTCTCAACTATGCGAAGTTGGTTTAGATTTTGTATAGCGTATTAATTCTGAGAGATTCAATTCTGGACAAGGTCCCGGAGTTTTACTGCATTTGCGGTTTCCTCGTTAACAAAATCTTGCTGTGTCATTTACTTTTATTTCCCGCAATTATAATTGTTTATTATAATTTAAAGTAAATCACATAGACGTTAATTCATTATTACTTGATAACAATCCTATAGTGTTTGGTTAAGTCTGAACCTATTATCAAGTAATCACACTTTATTTGTTGTATTGTTTCGATCTCGTATCCATAGACGATCACACTAAGTATGAATACTGATTCGTTGTATTGTCTCGACTCAGTCTATAGACAATCACTTTCGGAGAAAGGACTTGTAGGTGGAAAAAATTTAGATTGAGGTATATTTGGGTACTCTCGTATTTTCAAAAGTTATTGTGTCATTTATTTTAAACTTATTATTTTGCCACATGACACTTTAAATTATTTAAGAAAATGTAAAACTGAATGTAGTGTTACCAAGTCAAAAGAAATGATCCTCCTTTATATGATAACTATTGATTGATTGATCACTTTATTCCCTAAATTTAATTTTAACAAAAGAAAAAGAACAAATCAATTAATCCAGATAGGATGATTAGTGAATTGATAATTCGTTAAAAGAACTAATGAGTTACATAGTTACCTTGTATTGTTTTAAAGGAATATTAATTTCCCAATTCTTTTTCTCTCCCTTTTTATGTTCTGATATAGAAGAAAGAAAAAAGATAAATTCTCTTGTATTATACTTGCTTGCACCAAACATTTTTTTTACTTTTTTATGCGCACCATTATAGAAGTCTTTGAGCACTAATATTATTACCACATTAAAGAAAAAAAATACAAGAGTATTATTGATGCTAGAAGTAGCAATTACGTACCTAACATACTATCTCCAAAGCATCACCAATGTTTTTTTACTAGATCCAAATTCGAGTTCACTTCGGTTAGTATATGTCACGGGATGACCGGTGGTGATTGAACCTACACTTAATCAATGCCTCAGGAAATTCATTAAGATAGCGGATGATAGACACATTTTTTTGTCTAAGTTGTCCTCAATTTCCTGTATTGTTGGTACTCGATTTCGTACTTATTATGGTGTTTTTTGTATTTGTAGGTATTTTTGGGAAATAAACATTTTTGGAAAATTCGGCTCGAGAAGTTTCTCGGGGCACCCCGGAGGACATTTTCTATACGGACCCCAGATTTGGCTAAGGAGCACCCACGGCTGTCTACAGCCCAAATTCATTCTCAGCACCCATGGATATTCGCACCCCAGAACTGGATATGGGCACTCCATCTTCACCTTCGTTTGAAACAAATTTTGGCGGGAAAATGGAGCACTAACTGGCAGAGTTTAGATTCACGAATTGGATGTGATTTCATGAGACTCAATGGCTGATTTTTGTTGCGTAGGCTTGATTCAGCTAAACAGGGATGGTAAATCTTGCGGAATCAAGAAAACAGGCATGTAACGTATCTTTTGGAGTAAACAGAGCACGAGATATTCTCGAGATTCTGTTGAACGAGTTTGTGAAGATTACGTGATTAGAGTGTGTAGATATTCCCCTTTCACGAGCTTAACTCAATTATAGGCGAGCTTATGGCATGTTTGGAGTGTGCAGATGGCAGGAAGACGTGTAATGGAGGTGAAAATGGAAAGATATTCCCGTAACTGCATGGAGAATAATTCTCTTCACTGTCTAGTTACCGGAGATCTTTTGGAGTTATAAGGGGTAATCCTTGGTCATGTAGAGTATATATAGAGTTCTGGGGAATCACAGAGAAAATGAGGGAGTTTGGGATAGTTTAGAACGCTACAGAGACGTAAATAATCGAGTTTCAGGAAACTGCCATTTATGCTGCTGAAGCTGAAGAACACGAAGAACATCGACCCGCAGAGGCAGTCGTTTTGCTACAGTGACAACGACAGTTAGGTTCTATCTTCCCTGTAACAGTTATAACTGTTACAAACCCGGTTTTAATTGATTTCTCTCCCATTTCATCATTTGTACACCACCTTTGAGCAATAAAAATGAATTTTGAGCGTGTTTCCATGATGAAGAGCTAAACCCAATCCTTGGGGCGATGGAGGAAGTTGTTGTTTCTGTAAAAGTGATATATCCTTATTTTAAATTAATTATAGCAATTCTATTATGATTTTTGCATTGAACTAAAAATGGATTATATGATTTTGATTAGTTAGATGTATTTTCTCTTGATAAAATATTCTTGCTTTAGAGTTTTGATATTCTATGCTTGAATTAACATTTATTCTTTTAAAAATCTACATGTATAGGCAATACTATTAGAATCAATTTGAATGTTGATTTGCGAAATTATTGTTTTATTAAATCACTAATATCGACCAATGGTGGAATACTAACCCCAGTCTCTCCACAATATCCATATCACCTTTTTATTTGAGTTTATTATTACCATTTATAAAATTTAAATCTAAAAAATCTGCTTTCACAAGTCTTGAACGAACCATCTTACTACAACATCATTGAAAATAACCATCAGCGGACCAAGGTAAGGAAATAGAACTTGCACACACACATAACTGCAAGAAACAAAACAACAAAACTAGCTAGCAGAAATTCATATTATCAAATGTCAAGTTGATATATATGTGTGTAACTAATAATAAATCCTGAACCATATGTACATAGCATAACTAGCTAGCAATTTCCTTGGATGGAGATACTGAACCTTCTTATCAAGATGACTTGGTAACCATTATCATTTCGACTAAATAATGCATCAAGAAGATAACATTGGTTCCAACTGTCGTACTTTTATGCTTTTCTCTTTTCATCAGAAGGTTTCCACTTAGACATTTATAGATACTAGGAAGTTTCTTGTATACTGCAGTTTAACGGATACCATTTTCACAGCGATCAAACTTTTGAAAATCAAGGGAATCTATTCTGTTTTTGTATACCCATATTTATGGGTGTAAAACCAGCGCATCCCAGCTCACGAAATCACGTGCTTAGCGTGATGTGTGTCGTGCACCGTGTTGTGATATGTCAGAGATTAAGATGTGCCTTGTTGTGTCGTGCTAGAAGTCGTGTTGTGCTATGTTGTGTCGGAAAAATAAACAAGTTTTGCTTGTTGTGTTGGGATGGGAACATTTATTTTATGTCTTTCAGTATAAATATTTAGGTATTATATGTGTTGTTATGAAATGAGTCAAAATAGCGACAACAAAATGTCAATAATTGGCTAGAATAAAGGTTCTTTTGTGAAACGTACACAAATATGATGTATTGTGCCATGTTGTGTAGTATTTTATACTCCCTCTTTTATTTACCGTCCTAATTGACAAAGTCAAAATATTAAGAAAATCTTACAAAATGTCATTACTAACCGGACTAGCCCTATTAATGTTATGTTATTGCTAAAACTAAAATTAATTTATTAAAAAGTCTAAATTGGATAATATTAGTACGACATAAAGAAAGAGACAGAAAAAGTAGAAACATAAGAAGAATTCTTATTCAATTGTGTATCGAGAAGGGAGAATACAACCTCTATTTATATATGCTAGACACAAGGGCATCTAAGTAAAATAAACGTAAAACCCTAGATGTTTCCTAGATTACAACCCGTGCAATACATGTTTATAACACTCCTCCTGGTGACCACTGTGTCTAAGTCACAAAATATATCAGGAAAATCAATAGAGAAAAACCTGAAATATGTGAGACTCAGAATAGTGTTGGACATGCATATGCTGCCTCATTAAAACCTTGACAAGTAAACCCAGTAGGACAAACCTTGACGAAGGAAATAGTACAACGGGTTTAAGTCCTAATGATGCTCCCCCTGATGGATACTTCAGATAAATCTTGGCCTACAAATCTTTAAGTCGATGCATTTAAATCTTGTGAACTAGTTTCTTGAATGTAGAAGTTCGTAATGCTTTAGGGAAGAGGTATGCTAGATTATGATTTGAACGTACTTGTTGGATATCAATCACACCATCATTTTGTAGATCATGTGAGAAAAAGAACTTCGGACTGATGTGTTTTATTCAATCACCTTTGATGAATTCTTCCTTTAGTTGTGTAATACAAGCAGTATTGTCTTCGTATAATATTGTTAGTGAATCTTTATTTGAAGGAAGTCCACATGATTCTTGAATATAATTTATTACTTACCTTAACCAGACGCTATCACGGCTTGCTTCATGGATTGCTATTAGTTCAGAATGATTTGTAGATGTAGCTGAAATTGTTTGTTTCACTAACCGCCAAGATATAGATGTATCTGCATGAGTAAACAAATACCCAGTTTGTGATCGTCCTTTGTGTGGATCTGAAAGGTAACATGCATCTGCGTACCCAATTAGTTTTGATTTAGATTCATAAGGGTAAATAGACCTAAATCAATAGTGCCACTAAAATAACGTAATAAATGTTTGATTCCATTCCAGTGTCTTCGAGTTGGAGCAGAACTGTATCTAGCTGACAGATTAATTGAAAATGCAATATCTGTCCTTGTGCAATTCGCAAGATACATAAGAGCACCAATTTCACTTAGATATGGTACTTCCGGATCAAGAAGTTCTTCACCATCTTCTTTAGGTCGAAATGGGTTTTTATTCACGTCAAGTGATTTCACAACCATAGGGGAACTCAGTAGATGTGCTTTATCCATATAAAATCGTTTTAATACTTTTTCTGTATAAGCAGATTGATGGAAAAATATCGACATGCTCAATTTGTAAACCAATATAATACTTAGTTTTACCAAGATTTTTCATCTCAAATTCCTTTTGCAAGTAAGCAGCGGTTTCAGTGAGTTCTTTTAGAATTCCAACAAGATTTAGATCCTCAACGTATACTGCAATAATAGCAAACCCAGAATTGGATTTCTTAATGAAAACACATGGAAAAATAGCATTATTAGTATATCCCTCTCTCAGTAAAAATTCACTAAGGCGATTATACCACATTCTTCCAGATTGCTTTAGTCCATATAGAGCTCTTTGAAGTTTTGTTGAATATACATTGCGATCTTTGGACTTGTCTGCTTCAGGCATACGAAATACCTCGAGAATTTTCATATAAATTTCACTATCAAGTGACCCATAAAGATAAGCTGTAACTACATCCATAAGACGCATTTCAAGCTTTGCTGAAGTTTCCAAACCAATAAGAAACCGGAATGTAATGGCATCCATCACTGGAGAATAAGTTTCTTGATAATCAATACCTGGTCTTTGTGAAAAACCTTGTGCAACTAGTCGAGCTTTATATCTCACAATTTCATTTTTCTTGTTACGTTTTCATACGAATACCCGTTTGTATCCGATAGTTTTTACATTTTCAGGAGTTACAACAATAGGACCAAGAACTCCAAGTTTTACTAATGAGTTGTACGTTGCTTGGATTGCAACTTCACACTTAGGCCAATCTTTTCTACGAAGACATTCTTCGATATATTGTGGTTCAGGATCATCAATATTTTCAATGACATCCAAAGCAACTGTAAAAGAAAATTTACGATCAGGAATAATTGTATTCCTATCCCAGTTTTATCTTGTACCAACATAGTTTATAGAGATCTCATTGTTTTGAGGTACATGTGCCTCTTTAGGTGCAACTTGTGTATCAGTATTTGATTGATCAATCAATGTATCAGAGATAATGGCTTTTTCCGGAATGCCAACTACTAATCTTTTTTTCCGCGGAACTAAATCCTTTGCACCAAGAGGTATTCCACGTTTTAAGAGTATCGTGGACTGATTATCATGATGTCCTTCTGGGATACTTACTCTCGCAGGAGTATTTTGCAGCAGGTATATGTGATTTTGTTACCTTACTTGTATCACTAAATGTATCAGGCATTTGGTTTGCAATATTTTGGAAATGTATGATTCTTTGAACCTCAAGTTCACATTGTTTTGTACGAGGATCAAAGTGGGATAATTATGGTGTATTCCACGAAATTTCACGGCATTCATCAAGTTTTGGCTTATCTCCTCCTAACGACGGGAAATTTGATTCATCAAATTGGAAATAAGCAAATCTTGCTTTAAAAACATCTCCTGTTTGAGGTTCTAAATATCGAATGATATATGGAGAGTCATATCCAACATATATGTTGAGTCTACGTTGAGGACCCATTTTCGCTCTCTGTGGTGGAGCAATGGAAACATACACATCACAAGCAAAAGTTCGAAGATGATATATATTTGGTTGATGCTCATATACAAGTTGTACATGTGAGTATTTTTGATGCTTATACGGACCAATGCTGCAGCATGTAATATTGCATGAACCCATGCCGAAAATGGCAAGTTAGACCTTAAGATTAATGGTCGGGCAATCAATTGTAAGCGCTTATAAATGATTCCGCTAAGCCATTTTGAGTGTGCACGTGAGCGATGGAGTGTTCGACATCAATGTCAATTGACATGCAATAATCATTAAATATTTTAGAAGTAAATTCACCAGCATTATCAAGACGAATAGTTTTGATAGGAAAACCTGGAAACTGAGTTCGTAGCTTATTAATTTGTGCAAGAAGTCTTGCAAATGCAACAGTACAAGTTGAAAGTAAGCAAACATGTGACCATCGTGTTGAAGCATCAATAGGAACCATAAAATAACGAAACGGTCCACATGAAGGGTGAATTGGTCCACATATATCACCTTGAATACGTTGCAGAAAATTAGGTGATTCGATGCCAACTTTTATCAATGATGGCGTAATAATCGATTCTCCTTGATAACAAGCGATGCATGGACAATCATTAAATGATAAGACTATTATTATATTTAGAGGATGTTCATATGAGTTTTCAATAACTCGATGCATCATAGTTGACCCCGGATGACCCAAATGGTCATGCCAAAGTTTAAAAACACCAGGATCAGAAGTCTTAGGATGACTCACAACATGTGATTCTATTAGGATAGTGTGATATAATCCAGAAGACAGAGATGGAAGATTTTCTAGGACTTGTTTCTTACCCGAGACAATGGAAGTAATGCATAGATACTCTTTATTAGCATCGTTTGTTGTCTCCATATGATACCATTTAAGACAAATGTCTTTAAAACTCAACAAGTTGCATATCTTGTTGAAAATAAGGCATCTTGGACATGGATTTTTGTACCATTAGGGACCATTATCGATGCTTTTCCATGTCCCTCAAAAAGATTAGAAATACCTGAAATTGTAGTAACATTGGTCGTAGTTATCATTAAATGGGAGAAAAACCTTTTGTTACGAAAAATTATGTGCATTGTTGCACTGTCAACAAGACATATATCTTCGTCACTTGTTTTCGGCTTTCCATTAGCAATATCAATATCCCTTTAGAAAAATAAACACAATAATATAAGTTATGAAGAATATATATTAAGAAAATAATTTCATTACTAAAGAGAATTTCAATAACTAATACATTAAAATCAACTGCCTAAAGAAAAATAATCTCTAAAAAAATATGACAGAACATTGTCACTTATTCAAACCTAACTACTACTCAATCTACTAAAAAGAACTGATCATAAAACAGATAAACTCAGATATCCTTGATGAAGGAATCCATGTATCCAATTCATTTCCATCATTCTTGAAGTCAGAAATATCAAGATGGGTCATATCCATCGGTATGTCATATTGCACAAAATTGGTTTCAGCCTTGTTTTCCTTTAATAGACGTCTGATAAAGATCAACAAGGTTCCTTGCAGTATGGCAAACATTTTTTCAGTGCCCTGGTGAACCACAATGGCGACAGACAGATT
Organism: Papaver somniferum; assembly: GCF_003573695.1. Lineage (NCBI taxonomy): Eukaryota > Viridiplantae > Streptophyta > Magnoliopsida > Ranunculales > Papaveraceae > Papaver > Papaver somniferum. Next base: position 185,488,981 of record NC_039362.1, on the reverse strand, counting down.
CATGGTGCTTTGAATGGCTTTGCGAGCTTTTGCCTTTGTGTTTTGGGAACACATTCTTATTACCCTTTTGATGATGGGAATTATTACCAGCCTTCTTTTTGTTGTTAGGATTTTTAGGGACTAACGTTTTTGTCCTTTCCCACGGCTTTTAGAAGCATTGCCACGACTTTCTGTAGCATTCATATCAGGAGCAGCTGTTGAACCTGCTGGGTGACTTTAATGGTTCTTGAGTAACAACTTATTATTCTGCTCAGCTACTAGAAGGCAAGAGATAAGCTCAGATTATTTCTTAAACTGCCTTTTATGATATTGATGTTGAAGCAAAATGTTTGAAGCATGAAAGGTGGAATAAGTCTTCTCCAAAAGATCAACATCATTAATTATTTCTCCGTATAGTTTTAAGCGAGAGACAATCTGCAATAAAGTCGAGTTATATTCACTTACGATTTTAAAATCTTGTAAGCGGAGGTGCATTCACTCATATCTAGCTCTTGGAAGGATGATTGTTTTTTGATGGTCAAACCTATCCTTCAGCTCTGTCCATAGAGTGTACGGGTCTTTCACTGTAAGATACGACTGGGACTTCAAAGCTTCGTCTAAGTGATGACGAATAAAACTTAATGCTTTGGAGCGATCTTCTTGGTACTCCTTATTGTCCTTAGTAATAATCTTATCACGTGATCTAGCACCCAAATGTACCTCTGCGTCTAGAACCAAGACAAATAATTCTGGCCGGATATGTCAAGGATTTTGACGTTCACCTTTGAAAGAGTCGACATGATCTGAATATTAATAAAATAAAAGATGATCAGTAGTTTATATATATTAAATTAAGGAAAATAAAACCCTTAATACAATATATATCTTTGGTTACAAGGGTGTGACAACATAAACTAAGAACACTGCTTGCATGATTAAAGTGTGGTACATAACACACAGATAGAATGGGAAAAGAAAAAAAATTGTGACATGCGGAAAATTAAAGGTTGGTGTTAGTCATATTGCGTATTAAGAGAAATAAATCGTTCTCTTTTAATGCTAGCTAATATGTTGCGTGTTAATAGAAAATTAACAAAGTACAAAAGAAAAGAAATCAAACGAGACTGAAATCAAGCATTACGTAGTACTCAACATACATGGATGATTTTGAGTGAAAAATAAAAGTAAAGTTTAAGACAGAAGAGAATAAAGGATTACCACTCAGTTGGTGAGCAAGTGCGTGATAACATAGTATGACACAAAGAAAAAGACAGTAAAAGTAAAGAGATAAGAAGAATTATTATTCAATTGTGTATCCAGAAGGGAGAATACAACCTCTATTTATATAGGCTAGACACAGGGGCATCTAAGTAAAATAAACGTAAAACCCTAGATATTCCCTAGATTACAACCCGTGCAATACACGTTTATAACAAATATTATTATTTTAGAAATATTTCAAGAAAATAAAAACAAAGATTATGTAAGAATAACTAGAAGCTTTACTAGGAATTTTATAACTACCCATAAATATTTTTATTAGTACAAAGAGAATGACGATTAATACAAAGATATTGAATAGATTCTTTCCTTATATAAAGTGATAATATTAAATATTTTGAATTAAGTTTATATTAAAAATGATTTTATGATTATAAAAAATAAAAGAGTATATATTTGGTAATTTAAGGGAAAAATAAGCCTATAAACAGAGCGGACAGATAAAAAAAGACAGACCAAAGTATAAATTAGGACAAATAGAAAAAGACAGAGGGAGTACATATTATGACGTGCTTTCTTAACGTGTTGTGTTGTATTGTGTCACGTGCTTATCCGTGCCGCGTGTTGTGCTAGGCTACTGTGTCGATTAGTATAACCCAGCTCGTCCCATGAAACTAACGTGTTGCGTCGTGCTGCATTAAGTCACGTGATGGACTGGGTTGTGCTCAAATTTTAACGTGTTGTGTTGGGCTGTGCTCGTGCTGGCACAACCCAGTTTACACCTTCACCCATATTCTTGGTTGTTTAATATTTTATACATGCAATTTTCCCAGCTTCATTAATGCATCTAGTGTTTTTAAATGGAAACCAGTTTGTAGTTATTTTCATTATCTCAACTATCTAATAATTTTCCCCACATTAAAACCATTCCTCCAGCATATTAGCTAGCATTTTTCACGCACCAGTTGTGTTTTAACTTTTTGGACTGTTTACCTCATTTTCCAAGTTTTCTTATACTGACCCTCTAGTGTTGCTGAAATAGGATCTTAATTACAACAAAGATAAACCACAATTCAGTTTGAGCAGAAACCACAGTAAGTTCGAAGAAACTAAATAAATATAGAGTATTAAGTTAAACAGATCACCCAGATACAAAAGTTAAAACTAAGGAACTACATTAGAAGTTTGTATATACCCCAATCCTTACAAACCCCACCTACACTCTCCTCTGCTTGTTGTACTTTGATGTATGACTGAGGATGTTTGGAATGCTTGAGTCTCAACAGTTGCAGGGATGGGAAAAGTTTTAAGGAATGAGGAAAAGATATTACCCCAAACATTTTCTTTACTTTTGTAGATCCACCCTTGCTAAAAGTCTTTGAGCATTAACATTGTTACCACATTTAAGAGAAAATACAAGAGCATTATTGATGTTAGTAGTAGCAAAAGAAACTCCTAATAATAAATGATCATTATTGATGCTAGTAAAGGCTTTGTTATTCAAATGTCAACAACGACATTTATTTTTTGAATATGTACAAGATATTGTGTTGTTGAAACTTGGAATCAAGCATATGTAGAATGGGTTATTTTGTAATTCGCTTATCTCCATATGTAATAGAGTTTTGTCACTAGGGCGATTGTTAGAGCATGGCTCGGTTAAACCCACCAAGCGTTGGTATGTCAAGTTTGGTTGTCATATTTTAGTATCAAAACTCATCTAGAGTCGCTTGATTAATTACTAGAGTCAACTTCGTTTAGGTTAGACTAGAATGTCTAGGATTGATGAGACTTAAAAGTATTACTCTGAAGACCTGAAGAATGTGAAGAAGCAACGACTACAACGAAGACATCATCCTTCCGCTTGAGGTTAGTAATACTGGCTTGACTTGTTTCCCTTCCAAACATATCTTTCAAGTTGTTGTATATTGAAAACATAAGATGAGAAGTTATATTTATAACACTCTAGTGATTAGACTTGGTCATAACATTATGATCAAAGTGACAAGGAATTATATTATTGCGAAGTATTACGCTTAATTATCTTTTGAACTTCGTAAATACGACATCAACATAATCTATGTATATAGTTGTTTGATTATGTGTAGGATATTGGTGTGATTTCATCCTAAAAAACTATGTAGTATTACATTGGTTGAAGGAAGTAGATGCATGAACATGTTTCGTAATCGAAAGGGAAATTAGTGTGTTGGTCAGGTTTTTCATTGAATAATGTTTGGATGACCAGTGCAAGATGACAAGGTAGAACCAATCTGAACTTATGTTAAAAATCAAGGTAGAACCGGTCATAACATATATTGTGTGATAAGGTATAACCAATCCTAACTAGTTTTGGGAAGCATGGTATAACCGGTCATAACCTATATTTAGTGACATGGTATAACTGATCCTAACTAATATTGGGATGCAAGGTATAAGTGGTCATAACCTATATTGGGAGTCATGGTATAACCAGTATGAACTTAGTTTGGGAGTCATGGTATAACCGGTCGCAAGAGCAAAATTGGGTTTCCAGCATATCATGAACTTAGTTTTGGAGTCATGGTCATAAAATATTTCTTTATGTTATGTGTAAATTTAGAATTAGGGTTTTCTAAGATAGGAAACTTCTAAATGTCGATATTATTTGAGCATGTGCATAACTCTTATTAATTGTTCAAAGATATTCATTGATGCTCAAGGTGATCCAAACCGAAGTTTTGAAAATCATTTAATTATGATTTTCGATTTTATATGTTTTAATTTCCAACAATTAAAGCATATACTCTAAAAAAGGATTATTAGTTAATATGCTAAACTAATAACAGAAATTTTCTAAGAGAAATTTCAAAAATATTGTTTGACATTAATTGAAAATAAGAAAACCGAAATTAGGTACTATAATGCATATCTCGAGCATATTTTCGGTTTTGGTATTTCCTTGTTGTCCAAAAAACCTTGGTCTAAAAGTACTTGAGTTTGCATTTCTTGCAAACTACCCAAAGAGTCAGGCAAACTTCATTCATGTTGTCTCTAGTGGATCCGTCTATCCCGAGAGGAAAGTAACCTAATTAGGTGAAATCTCTGACGATGGATTGTTTAAAGACTTATGTGTGATCAAGAAGCTCTACAAGTACCGTTAGTGTGAAAACTAAATAATTGCATTGTCATTTTAGTTTTTGATTATTGATTTGATTGACTAATTGTTGTTGAAACTTTGATTGCGCCGAATTTGATTATTCTTGAGATCCTGCTCTTCTAACATAAGGGTCACTATATCAAAATACTGATAGGATATTTTGTGTGCAGATACTTTAAAGATAATCGAAGATTTGAAGATGAAGAAAATTTATCTAATTAGTTTCATATCTTGTGAATTTTGTGCATACATCTTGATTGGCTGGGTTCCGACTTCACCGTCCATCCTTCTTGTATATTTTATTTCTTATTAGTAGATAAGTCTAATATCAGATCTCACCTGACATTAGATGGCTCTACTAGCTATGTTCCCATATTCGTCATCATATATAGACCGTCTGGATGATTGTGTGTATACAACAATCACTTCTCCAAGATTAACCAACATGCACACATATATGGAAAAGTTTTGCAACAAAGCATAAGTCCTAATATCGCTTAGCATTATAGGACATACATGAAAACTTCCTAAAGGATGGTCAAGAGTCAAGACTACCCTAAATGCATCGTGCAACAAACACCATCATTTGGCAACCACTAGTATAATTGCTATGGATAGACTGATGAAACAGAATCCATCCGGATAAGCATATACTGAACAAGTTGAAGCCCTCAACCTCCATGATAATATCCGTGATCCAAGAAAACACAATCTTACACCTTGTTCGTTTGCACCTAACTCATCTGAGTCGTCTGGAAATGACTGAAATCACCTGACTCATCTAGATTTGACTCAATATGCTTGTCAGATCTAACTCATCTGACTCAAAACTATGTGAGTGAATAGTTTGGTCCCATGAGTCTGAGGTATTTTCGTACCTGACTCAAATAGGCTCGAGTCAAGGATCAGATATAAATCAGAGATCAAGTCAAATCGAACTTAAAATAGAAAACAAACGGTACACATGATTGACGATGAGTCCGGAATTTACCAAATCCAGATCACGAGTCAGATGCAAATAAACGTGACGTTAATCCAAATATGCTTTGAAAGTGACCGTCTCACCCACAGACAAAAAAAAATTGTTGTTAAACGAACAATAATTTTCCAATTTGCTTATACCAACTTCAAATGTAAGGAGAGGGTTTGCAGATAAGAAAACTCAGACCAAGTACTAATACCATCGAGTGATATTGGGAGCTGAAAGTATAGCTACCATCAAAATCAAGAGTGAAAAACATCGCTTCACCATTATTGATACCTTTGCTAGCTCTCTCCCCCTACTGACATCAAAATGAATTGAAATCTTAGAAGAAAGACAAAAGTGCGACAAGACACATAGCAAGCAGCATGGTTAATGGCCCTTATGAGTTGGCCCGGTTCCCCACCCTCCGGTATGTTTAGCCTCCTCACCAGGTCATCTCTGATATCACGTGTAGAGAAAACACCCCACATGAGCTAGTCGTCCTGGGCTGGCACTGCCTCCATTGTTGAAGACAAAATCACTGACCCCACTTTCTTTCATCTTGGACCCACATTTCCCCTCTGACGCCTAAACTGAAAAAAAAATCATGTGAAAAGATGAAGTTTGATGACAATTGTACCTTCAATATTTGATTTTTTTTCTTTTTTTGATGAAAACCGATTCAAGTTCCAAACTAAATTTGTGTGTGGTGGTTGGATGGATCAAAATCAACGTGATAAGCATATAAGTTATGCATAAACTTGATGATTTTGTTGTTAATGTACCAAATCCAGTGTACCTAAAATTTCACTGTGTTGCACCTTTACCATTCCTAGTGTTCATTTCGAGGAGCTAAAAGTTGGAATCCTTGTTTCCAAGGTAGCTCTATCATCATCGAACGTAACGTTTGGTCTAATCCTCCCACTGCAAGTCGCAATTAAAACATTTTACTAATCTGTTTTAGGGAAAATGGTACTTTTACTTTTTAAATTTGGCTTGGAAGTATCACTTTTCCTGAATCCCTGAAACAGAAGGAGTAATATGAATCTGGCAATGGGTAGAAGTTCTTAACACAGTGAGTATCATCGGGATTTTCGATTCATGACATTCATCTTTACTGACAAAACGCGTGCACAATTATTATTTTTTTATATGTTCAGGGTAGACTGGATTTAATGATTACTACCCACAACTTTGAAAAGGTTTTATTTGGTTATTCAGTTCCCACCCTACCAGTTCGAACTTTGAATTTTACATGTTCCTTCAAATTCAAGGAAAGGGTTTCATTCCAATGAGAACATGTAACCACGTGCTTTGAAAAATTATAACTTACTTTTCATTGTTTGCTGCTGCTGGACATTGTACTAGAATGGCAGCAGTTCAATCTGAATCTGGTATGAATTCTATAAAGGATATAGGGGGGAAAAAAACCAATGATTTTGATTTGAATATGTTTGTTGCATGAGGTAGTGCACATATATGTCAATATGGTTACAACTAAAGGTAAAAAAGGAAAAACACAGTAAAAAAATTGGCATTCGCAACATCATAGTCGTTGCTCAGTACTAGATGAGAGCTTTACCTTTTGATCTACACGGCTCTCAAGCTTTAGGAGGTTGATTAAGATACAGACAGTTTCTTACTGTCATCCGCTTCTTGAACTCTACTTTCCCCCAAGATTTCAGCTAATCTTTCCTTCAAACTGGCCTCCCATGCTATATTTGGATTTGGACTATCACAATGCGCACTGCCAAGATCCCATGAAGGTCGATGTTGTCCCCATTCTTTCGTTGTACTTGTGAAGTCTTGGGGCAGTGCAGTTTTTGATCTGGACAAATTCTTTTCTGCTTTTGATTTATGTTTCTGAGTACCGACTTCGAAATGTTCTTGTCCATTAATTTGTTTGTCATGCTCGGAGATCTTTCCCCAGTTTGAGAAATTTTCATTGCTGAAATCCCAACCTATACCATCTGAATCACGCCTTCCGATTGAAAAATTCCTCTTTGTAATTTTACTTGAGGTGGATTTTCTCCCTTTGGTTTCTTTGTCAACAGAAAGTCTCTTCGGATCTTCTTGAGCAGCTCCGTCAACGAAATTCCACACATAGCCTGAGTTATTAGCATCCTCTATGTTTAATTCAATGGAATGGAGATCACTGTCAGACGAACCTTCTTCTTCACCCGAGTCCAAATCTCCGTCATTGCTTTCCTCATCTACTACTTGTCCTCCTCTTTGGATCTTATCAAACACATTCGGTTTACTCAAATAGATTGCAACATCTCCTCTGCTGCCACATTTCCCTGACCTGTTTTTATTACCTTTAGACTTTTTGGTTTTAAGAAAGGTTTCTAGTTCAAGCTTTAACTTGTCTACCGCTGCATTTTTCTCCTCGAACTGATACTTGGCTTCGCACAGCTTCATTTGAACTCTCTCCTCGCGCAGAGTATCCGCCAAGTGAAGCATCTCCCTCTCTTTCTCAACCTCCTCTCTAACCATTGCAGACTCTCTCTTCAATGCTTCTACCTTTGCTTTATCCTCGCCAATTCCTCTAGCCAACTCATCGCATATTTGCTCCATTATCTCTCGCGCCCTCTTCTCAGTCTCAAGCTCTTTAGTTGCTTTCAAGAGAGCAGATTTAGTCTCAGCCAATTCTCTACCAAGACTCTTATTCAAGCTCTCAGTTCTTCTCCTCAACTTCCTCTCTCCCTCGAGATCTCCTTTAATCGGTCTCAAAGCCATCTCTATCTTTTCTTGCTCATTGCATTTCCAAGCTGCTTTCTCTTGTGCAAAGCGCTTCAGTAGACACTCCATTTCCTTACTACGATCAGAAGAAGGATTTTCGCGAACCAGATGGTTAACTTGACCGTGCGCTCTCTCAATTTCAGCTCTTAGAGCTGATATGATTGACATACTTGCTGACTGATGTTCTTCAACACCCCAGAATCGATTGAGCACTTTTAAAAGCTCTTTCGAGTTTGTCAGACCGTCAGAAACATCCTTCAAACGCGACTTATGATTGTGAACCCCAACTGAAGATCCCGTCGGAGTCATTCCCCGAGAACGCGGCCGAATCTGCAGACAAATACATGAGTTGTGGTCCAGATAATCACAAAACTCATCATTGCTCAGTAGATTTTAAATTATTACCTCCATTTGATTGGCATTGCTAATGGAATCAAAACCTCCATTGATATAATCAGTAAGCTTGAGCTTCTGAGATGTCATAGAGTTTCTTCTGTGATGACTTCCATTTCTAGACCGATCCAATCTCTGCGTAATTGGCGAAACAAACAACAGCGAAATTCAATCACATTTCACCAAAAATTTCAAAAAAAAAACAAAAAACAGCCCAGGAAGATAAAGATAGAAGGGAAAGAAAACGTACATCTGAAACAGGACTATGAGAAGGATCAGAGAGAACAGAGTAAACTCTGTTTCCACCACCTCTATCTCGAGTACTACTTCTTGATTCTTTCTTACAATCTAAAATCTCTTTCATTCTCGGGGAAGGAACTTCATTCATTTGCCAAAGAGTAGCAACAAGTTTTCTAGCAGAGACTTGTCTATTAGAATTTGGTGTCAGAATTCTATGATTACTTGATCTTGAATTATTGTTATTATCAATCCTCCAAGTTGGAACTGGAGTAGTGTTTGATCCTCTACCTCTTTTACCAACTAAAAGTGCTCTCTTAAATCTATAATTCTGTATCACTGAAGATGATGATGATGTTGATGATGAACAACCTCGCTTACGTATCTTTCCACCTTGAATCAGACCTTCTATACTTGTATTATGTTTATGTCTCAACATTCTCTGGTTTTAATCAGTCCAAGAATTTGTTTGTATGTAAATAAAAAACTGGAGAAATATGATGAATAAGTTTGAATCAGGAAATGAGGTTTGGTTTGGACTTATGAGAATTCAAGTCTCCACAGTAATGAGAAACGATATTACTGTAGATAATTGAATTACAGAAAAGCAATGAATTTAAGTGGAGTATAAATAAAGAGAGAGAGGCAGAGGAAGCAGAACAGAGTTTTATGTGGAAGCAGAGAAGAAGAAGAAGAAGAAGGTTTTTTGAAGTAATCAAATATGAATTCATTGAGTCAATTCATCAAGGGATTTTTCATCTGTACCCCCTTCATGTTATGTACTAAACTCTATCAGGCCCTTAATGTATGATTAAATTGCTTTGCTGACCAAAAGTCATCTTTTCCATCTATTTGATGGTCAAGTGCCATGTCATCTGTTACCTGACTAAACTACCCTTTCATCCAAACCCAACCATTTCACTCTAACTCAAGGTTTTACAGTTTGAAAAGGGAAGTAGAAATTCAAGCAGATGGTAAAATTGAATTGTTTGTTCTTGTCGGGTTCAATGGATAAAGCTTCCCAGGATTGAGAAACATAGACAAGACATGCTATGGTTTGATTATAAAAAGAAAAAGACTAACTAGAATATGCACAGGAACTACAATTAACATACCAATACAATTCTCCAGCAACTTGGTGGTAGCTCCTGTTGCGTGTAAGCTCATCCCAAAGTTCCCTAATGACCTGTATATGCAGAGCTTGTGGTGAGTGAAAAAAGCACGCAAGAAATTTACAATTAGAAAATAGTGGAGGTTTGTAACGTTTTCACCTTGATTTCTCCTGTTCAAAGGAGCAATGGTACTTCTTCTTCCCCTGCGCCCTTGCATATAAAGAGTTCGTTTACCACCATTTTCAACAAGCTGCAGTTTCTATTGGAGCTTGATATATTCGTCGATTTTTACCAGCTCTCTATTGTTACACAAAAATCAAATGTCATAGACACAAACAGAACTTAAACATAATATCTCACTCTTGATTAATTCTGTACTATAATTGAATGAATTAAATGAGAGTAGACAGACTTTCAGTTTCAATCTTGATACAACAACAGTCAGTTACTTTATATGTACAATTTTCTTGGATGATTCAAGGTAGACATTGCCAAAATACCTCGATACTGTTTGAGTACATGCCACGCAGAAAAATTGTAAGATTAAGAGGTGCAGCAAAAACATAGGCTGGATTTACATGGAGGGGAAGAGTTTTCACGAGCATTTTGCGCTAATCTATAAGTGTAGATATAGATTTTTCATAAAAGCAGATTAACCAGAGGCAACGACATAAATTGAGCGGGTTACTACTTAGTTTTTTGTGGAGTCTCCGTGTTAGGTTGTAGAAAGTGATTTATCATCACTACATTCAAGGAATTTGAAGGCGGGAAACAACAAAAAAACAATATTATTACAAATGAGACAGTTGAGGTCATATACCTTATAGAAATGAATGGCACATTATCAAGATACTCCTGAGCTTGCTGAGACCACATACTACGAAAGGTTTAACTGCTTCGATCACCTCCACAGCACGATTGAGTAGCTTCGTTACAACAGACATGTCTTTCACTGAGTGTCCACTCTATCACCACAAGTTGATTCTTATTTTTGACGCTAAAATTGTGGTGATAGAGTTAACAATGCAGTGAAAGACATGGGAGTCAGAATTGAATTCCTATTATACATTTGCCATTAATTTGGCAAACCCTTGTTTAATCTTTACAGGGATGTGAATCATGTGATGCGGTATCACACTATCAAATTGTGGTGATTGAGTTGACAGTGCGGTGATAGACATGTCTGTTGTAATGAAGCACGATTCAGTTGCTGACACTGATACTAAACTCTAACAAAACTTAAGAACATCAACTGTTTGTTAAAATGCGTATGAGAAAGAAAAATACAAAATGCTAACAAAAACTTCATGAGAAATGGCTAAAATCAAGAAATAAACAAACCCATCGGTAAATTAATGAAAAGAATCACCTGAACTTTTAACGTAAGGAGAATTACCATTAGGAGCTTTATTACAGGGAAACAAGAACCTCTGGGCAGTACATTTTGAGTGGTTTGTTTGGAGGCAGAGTCAGATGAGCACGTGGATATAAATTCTGGTTTTGGACGGAAAGTCCAACTTGTTGGACCTCATAACAATCTTGCTATTAATTGGGTGTCGGATAAAATTTAATACATAATTTGGGGGGTACGGACAGATGCCATAAAAGGGACACACGAGAAGAAGTGGTAATTAATGCTGATGAAAACTTATGAACCTCTCTTTTTTCTTATTTTCTTTTTCTTTTTTCTCTTTTGTCTCGTGAGCTTGGGGTAGTGGTGGTGGTGGAGTCTGTAATTAAATCAAATCACACACCCCGACTTTTTACAAAATGACAAAAACATTTAGGCAACTACAGTACTACTACTGCTTATTTGGTTGGAGTCCTATGATGATGACCTCTTATGCGTCATGCTAGCTAACTCCATATAGACTAGTAGATGTAGAAAGGCAATTGCCCCCCGAACATTTAATGATTGGGGTTATCTCGTCAAAAAGGAATGCCGCGTGGTTAAAAATAATCATAAATGATATTCATCTCTCAAATAAATGGGCAAATACTGATCCATGATTATTCAGAATACCAGGAGCGATTTTATGGTTCAGATAGTTGTTAGGAACTTGGACAAATAAATGGGCAGTGGGCACACATTGTCCTGATATACGTTATTGGAATGTCCTCTTTAGCTATAACATTTCATTTTTTTGAATAGGGTAAAGGCTAATATTCCCTATTCCTTTGGATTTTTTGCCTTGATAAAGCAGGCTACTTCAAATCAAACAAGAAAAAGGAGGATAAAGAAGAAAAAAATAAAATAATTATAGGACATGAGTGAGATGCTCTTTTGATCATTTGATTTTTGAATTTCAACTTTCAAACTTTGAATACGAGTGTTGTTTTTATTTTTTTTCTCTTGCTTGGCCTTGACTAATTAGTTATAGTTAGTTAACATGTGTTAATCAACTAACTACTTATTAACTGCTACCAAACGGTATTAGAGTTACTTAATTAGGCGGCGCTCGGAATATTTAGCCTAATCAGGTCACACCAACTCTTCTTCATGGATAAAGAGTAAGATGTGGTCTACACAAACACTTTCTTTTTAAGGATAATTGACAAGAATATGGTGCAAGTGTCGTTGCGTAAAGGAATCAGGCTATTAATGGTAGCAGTACTGGTGTTGTTAGATGGACAAATAATAATAATGTGATCAATAATTGCAAACATTTTATTTTGATGTTTTGAGTCATGGAACTAAAGATGTCGCTAATCATCTTGCAACAGAGGCAAAACTTACGCGTACCCGGGGGAATGATTTTCCTGGATGGTTTTAAACTCTCATTATAAGAAATGAAATTTTCATTCCTACTTAAAAAAAGATGAAGCTAAAGGAGTAATAATATGTATGTATAGATTTGGATTAGTTTATGCACAAAGGAGAACATGCAAAACAATAATTGATGAAGAAGATTAGGTGTTCTGCATGTAACCAAAGAATCTTTAAATTCATACTTAATCTTTAAAATCCTAAATTAATTAATACAAACAACATTATTAACTGACTGCTGTGCTGACTATACTCTACAAATTAAGGATCTACTAGTGGGATTCCCACATGACGACTGTCTCTCTGTAAACATACAAACCATACAACCAAGAAAGACGTGAGAGATTAAGAGATTATGACCATTTAACTTCTAATTCATCTATCCACTATTACGAGTTTCCTTATTAAAATGGTTCTGTGAATCAAATTTTAATCTATTCAAAGAGCATCTTATTTTGTTATCCGGTTTCAACTAAAAAACGGTTAGACGTGAAGAAATAGACCCAGAAATCAAAGTTTGAATTGCATTTCTTATGCGATTCCAACTAATAAACCGTTAGACATGAAGAAGTAGAACCAAAAACATGTTAGTATGATCTTAAGTGACGTATCAGCTTCACTCTCCTCCATTAACAAAAGCAATTGAAAATATACAACCCCTTCGTAACGGTAAGAGAAGGTGTACTTCTGCGGAGCTGACAAGCAAATGTTACAATCTATCAAAGGTAAATAGTCCTAATAGATGCTTGTTGCACTCGGTTATAACTCGTCTCCTAATGCTCTGAAACAGAAACTGTGCAGAACATAACTTTGGAAGGACAATGTGATCAACTGAGTATATGAATGCTGTTTACAAGGATGACCAATTGCCCATAACAAAAATTGTATGATCAACATAAGCTGCACCTTGTCAAGAAATATGCTTGCTTGGTTGGAGATGACAGTTTGCACATATCAACAAAATGTTAGGCGAACTAATTAACTAGCAAACCAGGTAAAGGAACAGCACTTGCATGCTCATCATCCTTGGCTGAACTTAACATTCCTTGCAACATAGATTCACCACTACTCTAATCATCAAAGTACTATTGCCTTCCTGTTGAAGCTAATTTCAATTCAATGGAAGTAAAAATATCAGCAGAAGAAGCTGATATTCTTACTTCAAAGCATGTACAACTAGACTCAGCCGTAAGGTTGCTGGTTGACAAAGCATGTACCAGTGCAATCATCATATATTATTCACATGGCACACACACCTAGGAAACCAGACTTTGACAAATTTTTCAACATTATGACTTCACCAAAATTTAACAACATGCACACATGTATCGCACAAGTGAAAACTCAATTTACAGGATGGACCAAGACACTACTACATGGATCAATACACACATACTACCCTCCAAAAGGATGGACCAAGACACTACTACATGCATCTTTTAACTAACACCATCCATCATTTGGCAACTACAAGTCTAATAGAATCTGAAAAAGTCAGAGGACATGGCGCACTTGCACTTGAAGGAATTACCGTTGGACAAAGTTGGAAAAAAAAAAAAAAACATTCTGCCACAGATCAACAAGACCTGGCTAGTTATTAGGAGCATCAAAGTAGTATATAAGCTGGTAAAGTTTTTAGCAGTTTCACCATTTAAAAGGATTAGGAGGTTCAAATAATCACTCTGAAATCAGTTGCTCAAAGGGGTATGCGGAGAAGAAACCAGGGAAAGCAGGGAAAGTTTTTAGCAAACAAAACAAGGACTGGAAAGCCGTGACAAGTTTATAAGATGACAGTGGCTATCAAAAAGACAAGTGCACCAAAACAATGACAGGCAGCAGATTAAAAGTTTCAACATAACCACCCATACAAACAATCACCACTCGTCACCAAAACTAGACATACATGCATCATTTAAACACAATCATTTGGCAACCAACTCTATCCATCCAAATAAGGAGGCAGATACTGAACAAGTTGAGGCCATCAACCTCCATTGTAATATCCTTCAGGCAAGGAAACTAAATCTTAGTCAAAATGAGCTAGAAAGTGACTATCAATAACATAAGGCAGTAAACGGCTGTAATAATAATCAAGTCTGCTAATCCCAAGTCCTTTCTAAAGGACTTAGTATAAAGGAACAAAATGAAACCACACAGAGCTTAGTGAACTTAAAGACTGATGTATATCCAACTATAGTTATCCCTTGCAGTTCCAATCTTTTGTTGCACTTATAAATGTAACAATTGACTGAAAAGTATAATAGCATTTAAAATTAATCTGAAAGCACCGGGGCAAAAGCTTTCTTTTCAAACTTACAATAACTTCGAATTTGTTTACCAACTACAAAATGATAGTTCTAAATAAGAAAACTTAAACTGAATACTACCAATATCGGAACACTAAAGCTCGCAATGTAGAACTTCACCACCACAAGACGTAATCTTCAACCTACAATTCAAAACACAAATATGAGAGATCGAAAACTATACCAACTCACAAGAAGCATCACATCACACATAAAAAGAATGAAGTCCTCAGTTTAAGAGTTTGTTCATAATGTCTACATAACAGAATAGATGGACATGAAGTTGAGTTACTTTGGCTCAACACTATCAAATGGGTACAAAAAGCATGGCATGCATTATCCTATCAGAAAGTGATCTATATCTAAGCAATCCCAGAATTTTATTACCAGTTATGCAAAGAACCATTACAAATCTTCTAACTAATATACCACTTATTCTTTCTTGAGAAAGTGACATATTAAACTTCAAAGCAAA
This sequence comes from Papaver somniferum, assembly GCF_003573695.1. Taxonomy (NCBI): domain Eukaryota; kingdom Viridiplantae; phylum Streptophyta; class Magnoliopsida; order Ranunculales; family Papaveraceae; genus Papaver; species Papaver somniferum. The sequence continues at coordinate 185,473,646 of NC_039362.1, read as the reverse complement.
GTACCTGAGATTAGACCCCTTCTATTGGCTGCCCCTAAATCTTCCACAGGGGCATCATAAGGGGTTAACTCCAAAAGATTAGGTATCTCCAAAATAGTTGTGACATTGTCACTTACATTCACATTTGAGAAATAAATGCTTTCTTATCATAATTTAGTGTGCTTCTTAAACAGGGATATACCATTTCAATGCATGCTGTTCAATTATAATTCTAAACAAAAATAACAAAAAATCTAGGCCTAAATTAGTGGGTACCAATGACATATCAACCATTCTATTCAAGAAAATGTCTTCCTAGCTGTATAAGAGCTCTCCTTTAACTCATGGAGAAACTGATACTAATTTCCAACATGCACATTTCTCTAACAGAACTTCAAAATTATAACATACTAAAACCAAATTATCAAACACCATTTTCAACAAAAAGTATTAGTACCTTAGATGTTGCTTGGGTACATGAACACTCTAACTCTCATTCCCTACACATAAAAAATATCAAATTATAACTTCAACCCTATTTAGAAAATTACTTCATGTATTAAAAACAAAAACAGATTGAAGTTTGTTGATCCCTGCTTACCATGGATTTAGGTGGCAAGTTGGAGGTGAATTTAGCACGAACAACACCACTGTTACCATGAGGCCTGATAACTTTTCCCCAAATGCATCGGTAGTGAGAACCATTAGTCTTGACCTTAGCCTTGTAGATGTAAGCCACCCTCTTACCAGCATACCATTGTACTTCCTCTTTGGTGTTCACTCCTTCAATCTGAACCAATGATGTGTTTGGGTATTGGTTCGACTTTGACCTACAATCACCCAACAGAAATCAACAAAAAATTCTAAAAAAAATCCAAGAAAAAAATCGAAAAAAATAATTACACAGCATAGAGGATAATCAGTGATTACATACCTCTTGTATCCAAGAATGGTTCCTCTAACGTAGAGTCTGTATTCACCAACACAGAAAAGTACAGAATCAGATAAAAGTTATACAAGATTTCGAAACCATTGATTCGAAATCTGGAGTTAATGGTGGAATCAGAGAGTAAGAGTGTATACCTGATACGTTCACCTTCACGACCTTTCACCATTTTTGCTGAAAATGAAGAAAATCGCCTTTCTTCTTCTTCTTTCTGCTGCTGCAACTGTAGAGACGGAGGAGATGCGCAGTGAAAAGACTGTAAACAAAACCCTAGGATGTTTTTATACTATAACCCTAATTGAGTTTACCTATTATACCCTTTAAGTTATGGACTGGGCTTCATAGGTTAGACCAACGTGGATAGAACAAAGCCCATTTTCATTTACAAGAGAATTGCCGAGTGTTGAAATCCAATGCAGCATATATGGCACGCAAGAAAGCAAAGGAATCCTTCTGACTCAACGACCAATTCAATGCAGCAGGAGTACGCTTTAAACTGTTGTTCGAAGGATTCATGGGAAGCATCAAGTGTCATCACTTGAAACAACCGTGCTTTCTTGTGCATATGACAGTATTCAATAAGAGCAGCAGTGCACATATAATCTTGATAGGAAAAGCGATTTACAAATATATAAACATAATTTGATCATCCAGACCAAACAAGGAACCTTGATTTTTATGGAATCTCAAAAGACTTGGGACACAAAAGCTTTACTTCAGAATGACATGAAGTTCAGGTGTTTAAAAAAGATGGAGCTAATACAAAAAATGCCCAGACATTTCAAATGTTTTTGCAAGTCTAGCAAGTATAAAATAGTAGTACAAAACAGTACAAATGACTGAATGAGGGAACCCAAGAAGGTTAAACTACATACAAACTTGGCATTTTATCCCAACCAAATATTCTTTAGCTTAGCTTTCTGCTTATCCCAAGAAGGATAAGCCTTCAGTTAGCTTAGCTTGCTGGCCGCGCAAATATTCTTCAGATAGTAGTAATGCATCAATGTGGTGAAGGAAAATGACTTCACTCGTATGTTTCCAAAACTACAGGAAATTCCCAAAAGGAAACGTACAACAACACATGGCCATATTTGTGCCCCAATTGCGTTAGAAGCTCGTCACTAATGAACTATCTTAAACCTCAGACTGTTGACACCCTTATTGATTTGCAATGAAATCGAGATATATCACTACTGGATCTCTGGGTGAGACCGATATCTCACGGAATTTACTGCAGACATAAATGATGACATCCGAGATGGATCCTTTTGGATGCCATCAGAACCGCAAATGCCACTGCTCACATCAATTCCATGTGGTTGAAGGGAACCAAGGGCGTCACAAACATTCTCTGGATGAATCCCTCCAGCTAAAAGCCACCCATGTTTGCTTGTAATATGTGGTAGCTTAAACTTTGACCAATCGAATCCTTTGCCACTGTAAACAAAAAATCAACATTCAGTAAACTGGAAGCATTGTGTAGAACGGAATCCTTTGCCACTATGAACACAAAAATCAACATAAATTGGAAGCATTGTGTATTACGGAAAACCCAGAAGAGATTTAAAGTATAATTCTCTTATGTGATAAAAAAAAAAAAGAACTATTAACAACATATACCATTAAACCCCGTTTCAGTCAATAGTATCACTGACTCCATGGTAATACTATGTTCATGTTGTAGGATGAATCTATTCTTCTTCTTTTTAGGTAGAACAAGTAGATCATCCACGTACAATAAAATCTGATTAATGTACTAAAAGGGGCAACAAAAGCATCATAGACCATCCATCTGGATGCCGGAACACATATCACTAAACCAGCATAAATGAATTTTTAATTCGCTCGAAGAGAAAATATTAGTATTGCTTTCCTACACACTAATAGGTTGAAGAAAGATAAAAGAATACAAAAGAAATGTTTCTCACCTGCCACCTTTGGCGGAATCGACCAGGATCCAATCGGCTAAAGAACAATCTTCATCAGTAATCTGATTTAGAAGGTCGCCTTCTTCATTAGCATGGAGTACATAGATTATTCTTCTTTCTTGCTGCAGAATCGAAAAAGCCTCTCTTGAACAATTTCCATGAAGCTGCACATTTTTTCACTTAGTCATAATCTTAAATTCATCAAATAACTGAATAAGCAACGGATCGTTTGAAATTTGATGATTTTACCTGCAGGAGGTCAAGTTTTGCTGCATCAGACGCCCTTAGTATCGTGTCTGCGTCGTCATCTACAAATACACCAACAGCCTCTGCCCCATATTCCTTTGCAACTTTTGATATCTCTTTGGCAACAGAGAGTGACACTGAACGTTTTGAATTGGGCCACATGATCATTCCAATAAGATTTGCACCTGCTTCTGCAGCCATAGCAGCATCTCTAGCTGATGTTATTCCACACATCTTCACTAATGGGAGATCACGTCTACAGTTTTCGTGAACGATTGACATACTAGCCTTCTCAGACATTCCTGATCTTATTGTACTTAACCTCAACCTGTTCGTTGAGAAGCCCAATTCTCTGACATGACAACCTGCAAAAATGCCGCATTCCATGAGAAATCTGTTGAGTTTAACGCATTCATGTAGTGATAAGCACTTTAAGCTACTACACACACAAAATTTGTAAAATAAAATAATAACTTGTTCAATTCTATAGCACTTTTGCATATATAATGAACCAGAATTCAACAATACCAGTATTCTGTGTTCTCTGGACATTAAGAATGTTGGGCTGAACACGAATTCAGGATATCGATCCTAAAGAGCAATCAAAACAAGAGTTGCCAAATTATCAAACTCGCAATACCAAAATCCGTAGTCAATTAAGTAAAAAGACAATAAGAGTTCCTAATAATTCAACTGATCACATAATTCTCCGAAAAGAATAACTATAATACTTGAGGCAATATCAAACATATTCAATAGCTTCACATTGACATTTTGAGATTCCACAAACTAGCTAAGTGATTGATATGCGCGGTTAAAAGCTTTCTATGAAGCAATTTATCAAACACTAAAAGTTCAAATATTCTCTTATCAGATTATTATTCATTCTTGTTAAAATAACACATGAACTAATACTTGTTATTGATATAAATAAAATTCTCAGTTTTAAATCCCACTATGAGAATGGTATTTGGAATTGGATTCAAGTATAAAAATAGGAAGACAGAGAGATGGGGTACCAGTAAACATATTTGCTTCAATTGAGGGCAATTTTTGATATACAGAAAGCAAAAGAAGGATGAATGGCAAAGTGATGAAGACCCACGCCAATTTGAATGCTTGGTGCGGAAACAGTCGACTGAGTGATACTGGTGCCGGGCTTGGAACCAATATTTAATACACCGAGCCCATGACTGCATAAATCAATTTCAACATGAGTCCGATTTTTTTGGATTTTTGTTAGAGGGAGAGCAAACTGCGATCGGAGGAGAGTGAAAATTGTAGTGGACTAGTCAACTCATATCTATTCGATATATTTTTCTTATTAAGACTAAATTGCTCTACTACACACGTACTAACCATGTAAAACTTCTGTCATTCCCTAAATAAAAACTACCCCACCAGACCGCCACCACCATCACCAACACCCAATCAATTCCATCGTGGATGCTATGACGACCAAATGCAAAATATCTTTGCCACCACCATCTCGACTCTTATTGTATACTAATGTATGCAAGTTTAAGGATTTTCACGTCTTAGCATGGTTTCATTCTAATTAAGTTTTTGAATTCATATCAATGTATATCATCGTGATCATTTACTTCAATAGTCTTGCCTTTCTTTCATCCTTTGTGTTATAAATTGTATTTTTTGATTTATGAACTGTATCGGAAGTTGGTGTATTCTTATTTATCAACTGGTGTTCCTTCTCCCTCAAGTGGTAGTCCATCTTTATCTTCAAAATCAATATCATAGTGGCATGTTATTTCGGTATGAAATATTGATGACCAAGGTACCGTTACATGATCCAATGTGTAAAATGGGTTAACTTGTGACGAGGTTTAAAAAAGTAACAAGCCTGGTTGACAACTCTGGCCAACACCCCCATATAGATGCAACAACTTTCTAGCTTATAGCTCGCACCAATGAGATTAAAAAATTATAAGAATCAAATGCTTGTAAAACCCATGTGTGATAAAATTGTATACATAAAAGGCAGCACCAAACCAAAAGCTTGTGGACCAATGATAAAATACTAATGAAGCTACCGGAACTTTGTCGCACCAAAACCTTCTTCAACTTAAGTTGTAACCTTTTTTTTATTGGTAGTAGTTGAAGATTTTCGCCTAATCATAGTATTTAACAAGTTTGAAACCCATTTTTTAGCAGGAGAAATAGAGAAGCACGAGGAGAAATCAGAAATCGACAGATACAGGTGCCATCAAAAAACCCAACACTCAATTAAACCCAAATATTTTGCAAGAAAAAGTAAAGGTACACCTAAAATCGGAAATTAGTGGCTTTAAGTTGTGTTACTATAAACCTCAAATGTTAATGAAATAGAGTTTCAGGTTTATGGTTGTTCGAAAGACCGAAATAGAGATAAGTGAAAAGGATAAAAGGAAAAAAATGCAAGACAGAGATGAGAGAAGTACAAACAAGTAAAGGAGAAAGTAAAATTTCAATGGTGGTAAAAATTGTAGCGCCCCCAAAGCTAGCAGCTAACTAATGTAAGAGATTAACTAAATAAAGAGGCACTAAAGATCTAAATCATATACTTAAGCACTCAATTAAGAAATCTGCTACAAAACTTAACCCAAAAACTAGCCCCAATCTGAAATATACATATATACAAGAACTCCTCTCAAATGATACATATACAATAGTCATTTGGTTTACAAATAGAATAAACAACATAATAAACACAACCGAAGTTAACCAACTATCAGACTCAACTCCTTGAAGCTTCTGTTGCGCAGCTCTGATCTGTCTCTAAAATTGAAAGTGGGAATGAGTGAGCACATCATCCCTAAAAGGGGTGCCCAGTGGAAATAACATTTAACTTTCATGTAATCACTGGAATGGTCGATCTGGAAAACAATACATGTTTTTCCTAAACATTAAAAGGCAACCAATTCACAAAATTAAATAATCATGTATATGGAACTAACTCCTTCGTCAAACAATGTATAATATTGATGCTAACCATACTAGTAGGTAATATTATGATGTATCGCCCTAGCCATAACATAAAAGATGAAAGTAAGTAGGTATAAATGAAGGAGCGGTATCCTATATACCACATATGGGAATTCTTATTTCCCAAGTATTCAAATGGAAATTCTTATTTCCCAAACATTTATAAAGACAAACAAAGCATTACAATTCCTTTCCAACAAATGGAAAGATTAAAAGAAACAAAAGTACTTTCGGAATTGTAAATAAAATAATGCATGGAATACGTAATCAGACAATGCATGAATTTGTTAAACATAAACTTATGTAAAAGAAAACAACAATAATCACGAAAGAGTTAAATGTAAATTCCCATATCTTTTGATGACAAGCCACGCCAACCTCGAGATCCACGATCTACTGGTTCATCCTTTGAATCGATCGTTGTTAATATAAACTAATTGTTAATCACACAAGAACTCTAAGAATCTAGCCAAAATGGCTCACACAAGAATCATACAAGTCTATCTAATGGTTCTAAGCCCATTTACGGTTCTACACCTTTTTATTATGTATCTTTAGCATATGTAAGGTTTACTAATTCAATTAGGTTGGTTCTATAGTCCAATGGCTAAGTCTTATGAATATTCTTTGCAGAAGGAACCAAAGACTAATTCGGACCATAAGGGGTCCAAAATATCAATTTAGGAAAACATGGTTCATCCTAGTCAACTAACAGTCGCTAACAGTCAAACTGATAGTCAAAGGTTAGCTAACAGTCAACCTATAAGTCTAGTTCAAAGTCAAAGGTCAATCAACGGGTCAAAGTCAATGGGTCAAAGTCAGATCAACTGGTTAACTCAGTTAACTAACTGAGTCGGGCGAGTCAAAACCGAGTCCAAAGATACAACTCAGTCAGATCATAACATTCAGATAAGTCAGTTAAACTGACTGGGATGACTAACCATCCTGATTCTATTATAGTTACAAGACACAATCAACCTGATTCTATTCATTCCATACACAAATTATTCATTCTAATTCTACAATTCAATACAATTTTAATTTAAACTTACCTGCAATTCCAATACAAGCAACACTTATTCTACATATAATCCATCAGTTGCGGCCAAACTAAAGACTACTTCAACTGAACTCAGTTCAACATTATCATCTTCTTCTCGTGCTCAATTAACCATAGCATAATCACTTACTCCTTCGAGTCCACAAACTACATACTTCCTAAGAATCATTCACCTCAAATTTACGCTCAATTGAAGTCGACATACGAGAAGGAGATGAAGAAGAGAGAGAAGATAAAAGAAGAAATAAGAAGAAGGAGATAGTATAAGATAAGAATGAATTCCTCTCGACCGGTTTTAGAGATAAGGCCGACCAGATTTACTGAGGCACCCAATAGCTTAGATATGGGCTGCCAAGGCGGCTAAACTGCAAAATAACTATTTTCCCCTTCAAACAAATATGATGATATCTTCTTCTTCTGATATCCGAATGACACGTTCGAGTAGTCCATTTTGCATAAATTTTCGAGATCTATCTAGAGGTACTAGTTTTGTATCTAAATCGTTGTTAGATTAATTTATAATAATGAAAGTTCGTGTCAAGCTAATCGAGTTATTAGCGGCTAAGACGTGTCTCTTGACTAGTCTAATAGTATTAATGAGCTTGAGGGTATTTACAAAAACGAAGAGTAAAAATGAATTTGCTCGGGTTTTTAACACGTATTTTACTGAATATAGAAGGTAGGAATTTGGGGGGGGGG
>NC_039362.1:185408575-185465768 GCF_003573695.1 Papaver somniferum | reverse complement strand
GGGGGGGGGGGGGGGGGGGAGTTTGAAATTTCAGTTTTTAGGAGATAAAGAAGCGGAAAATGAGAATTTTAGAGATTGGATATCAGTTTTAGTAGAAGTTTGGATTTCGCAAGTATTTGATACATACTAATTAATATTTACATTACCCGTGTATTGTTAGAACACTGCTCGGTTGAACCCGCCAAGCGTTGGTATGCCAAGGTTGGTTGTCATATTTTAGTATCAAAACTCATAAGTTGCTTAATTAAATTACTAGAGTCAACTTTGTTATGTTAGACTAGGAAGTCTAGAAATGTTGAGACGTACATACGAGTATTAATCTGACGACCCGAAGAATCCAAAAACGTGTCGACATCAACGAAGAAAACATCCTTTCACTTGAAGTTAGTAATTGATGACCTGACTTGTTTCCATTTTTATACCGTTGCTTTCAAGTCACTTAGATTGAAAACATAACATGCAAAATTATATACGTGAAACTCTAGTATTAGAGACTCGATAATCTTATTATGATCAAAGTGTCCATGAGGCATAAATCAATAGTTGTGAATGATTTGTAAAGTATATTATATTGCAAAGTATAATGCTTATATTTTGAACTTCGTAATTGCAACATCGACATAATCTTTGTAACTTGTTACTAGATTGTGTAGTGAACTTATGATTAATTTCATGCCTAGAAAAGTATGTTTAATTACGTGAGTCAAAGTGAGTAGACTTACAGACTTGTTTCGTAGTTGAAAGAAATCAATATGATTGATGGTCCGGTTTTTATTGATGATCTATTGTTGGACCAATCTCAACATATATAGAGAATCAAGGTAGAACTGATCCTTACTTACATTGAGAATCATGGTAGATTTGATCCTTACCTATATTGGGAGTCATGGTGGAACCGATCCCAATATGCAAAACCGATTTCTTTAATCACACACACTTTAGGATTTGTGTGATTTTGGAAATTAAGTTTGCAAAATAAAAAATTCAAGATGTCGACATAATGAATAATTTGAACATGCGCAAAAATATTATCTTTTATTGTTCAAAGATATTCCTTGATACTCAAGGTGAGATCTCGTATCGAAATGTTTGAGAATGTTTTTGAAATTTTTGAATGTATATGTTTTTCTTTACGAGCAAGCAAAACATATCTCTGGAAAGATATATTAGTGAAGTACTGGCTAATATTAAATTGTGCAAGAGGGATTTCGGTTGTACAATTGGATATTGGTTGGAATTAGATAAAACGAAATCTAGGTGTTTATTGCATATCTTGAGAATATCTTCGGTTATGGAAATTCGTTGGTGTCAAAATACCCTGGTATTATATAGTGAAGTTTGTTCTTCTTACAAACTTATCTCGGGGAAGGCACTACATTTTGTAGTCACTGATGTAGCTAGCCGACTAATAGTAGTGCTCGTAATACTATCTTGGAGAGGAGAGTAACCTAATTAGGTGGAATCTCTTACGTTTGCTAGTTTAAAGACTTCTTTGGGATAAATAAGTGTTTACTAGTATTGTTGATGAAACTAAAATTGTATTGTTATTTTAGTTTGATTTTTGTTCGTAAGAATCAATTCATGAATTAAGCCATGGTTTGCAAATATTGCATTCCTTAATTCATAAATGTTTTAGTTTATGAGTATGAAAAACATACTTAACCGATTTTAGAACTTAAACCACTAAGTTTGCATATAGGTGCGCAAACTGTAGCTTCCGGACTTTGGTCTTGTCCACCCGTTTGCAAACGGGTATGCAAACAGTCGTCCCGGACCTAACTCAGGTAGAACCGTTTGCATACTAGTATGAAACAAGGTTCCCGGAATTTAACAGTTAAAACCGTTCGCATACTAGGTATGCAAACAATGTTCTCGGACCTGAATCACACTAAAACAGTTTGCATACTAGGTACGCATATTGTGATGTATCCGGACAAAGGTTTTTGTTCTAAACTCCCATTTCAATCATCGGAACATCCTTAGAAGACGATAATAGTTGTCTCACACAAACTATTAGCTTCAAGTAATTTTTAAGTGATCGATTGATCAATACGAAACATTCCAAGTCGACATCAAATGACTGTCTCACACAAATCGTGTAAAATGTTTCAAGTAAATTTCCACATGATCATCTTTTGACTTATTATTTAGTTTCCAACAAATAAATTGTTTCTAACTAAACTCATCAAGAATATGATGAACGTAGCTAAAGAAAAAATCTTCTAACATATATTTTGAAAAATAGATAAGTGAGATAAACTCGGCTCGAAATATCAAATGTGTATAATATAAAAGTCTCTACAGCTATATGACTTAGTCTCATCAGGAGATAAAATATAATAAACTTCTGAGTGACAGATAAGTTTGAGTCTCCACATACCTTTTGTTGATGAAGTTACTCAAATCCCTCCTCGGTAGATCTTCGTCTTCAATCGATGAATGCCGTGAAGTATAAAGCTCAACTACACATTTTATCCTAATCCGAGACATAGCTATAAGTAGATTAGAAATCAAAACTATGGTTTTGATCAACTAAACTTGACAAACAAGCTTGAGATAGCAACGCTTGCGAGTTCGACCGAGCAATGCTCTAACAAGGAGAAGCATGAAAGGTTGTCATGAATAAGGTAAAAGGGAGCTACATTCCCCATTTTGATAATATGTTACTTGTCCGTGAAGATGGAAAGGTTGGGATGATCCAAAAAACCCTTGACTCTTATTTTATTCAACTTATATAAGATTGTTCACCTTCAGATTTATGATCATCTATTCATGTTTGTGTTGTTTTGTTTTGTAGGACCATGAAGATGCAGTACGTGTAAACTGACGTTAATCGACGGCTGATTGGGATTTGTATATCTACCACCACAATCCTAGCGTGACACATATAAAAGCGATCAAACCATCCAACGATCAAGTTTAAATCATAGTCAGAATATTAAATGCGGCAATAGAAGAAGTGGAATACGGCTGTAAGAGGAAGGATGAATGTAAGAATCACGGTAACACCATGATCGGATTATGTGATATCAAGAAGAGCCTCGAGCGAGTATTAGGAAAAACCACTGAGGCAAACATTGAAAGAAGCATATCCATAGCGATACCAGGGTGTATTGAAGCGTGTTTAGCCGATAAGTACTGGAAAACTCCCCTACTGTATCTGGCCCATAAATAGTCAGCTTAGGTGAGGGAAACATGCAAGTGAAGTTAGAAGAAAAGACTAAGAGAAAGAAACACGCTACTGAAAATTAGAGTTATTGAGAGCTAGAGAAAATAAGAGACTGTAAGGCTAAGAACTTGTAACCTAAATCTAATAAATAAGTTCTTTTGTGGATGTAAGCTTTCGAAGCCGAACCACTTGTTATATTACTTTTATATGTTCTTGTTCATCTTTACGTTTTCTTTTTTACATCAAAATTCATGAAAGTGTGTGGACTGTGGTTTTATGGCCTTTAGATCCTATTGTGTGTATCTGCAAAAAAAGTGTAGTGGGGTTCATCTTTACTTGTTAATATTACTTTTATTGTTCTTGTTGATTTTTACCTTATTCTCTTTACATTTAAATTCATGAAAGTCTATGGCCTTATGGCCTTTAGATTCTATTGGGTATATCTGGAAGAAAAAAAGTGTGTAGTTACATGGGTTTTTTGTCTTGTGTGTTTTTAAATTGCATAATTATTGCCGAGGAAAAAATAAATTCTAAATTTTTCCTTTTTCTCTTCTTGTAAACATTCTTTTAGTTTCATATATAACCGATAATTTTCTGGCATATACTCTTGTTATGTTTTTTGCAATGCTATTTATGGCTCCATAGATAAAATTGTAAAAAGAGAACCCTAAAACTTACAAATTAAAAATCGCACAGAAAAAGATGTGCTACCTCGTAACACAACAAATTAGTTAGTTGTTAGAGAAAATTGATCACCACAAAATTGAGAGTTAGAGAAAATAAGAGTGTAAAGCTAAGAACTTGTAACCTAAATCTAATAAATAAGTTCTTTTGTTGATGTCAGCTTTCGAAGATGAACCACTTGTTATATTACTTTTATATGTTCTTGTTCATCTTTACATTGTTTTCTTTTACATGAAAATTCATGAAAGTATGTGATTTTATGGCCTTTAGATCCTATTGCGTTTATCTACAGAAAAAGTGTAGCGTGGTTCATCTTTACTTGTTAAGATTACTTTTATATGTTTTTGTTGATCTTTACCTTGTTTTCTTTACATTAAAATTCATGAAAGTCTATGATCTTATGGCCTTTTAGATCCTATTGGGTGTATCTATTCTAAATTTGTCCTTTTTCTTTTCTTGCAAACATTTTTTCCGTTTCATATATAACCGATAATTTTCTGGCATATATTCTTGTCATGTTTTTTGCAATGCCGTTAATGGCTTCATAGATAAAACTGTAAAAAGAGAACCCTAAAACTTACAAAATAAAAATCTCATGGAAAAGGATGTGCTACCTCGTAACACAAGATTATCTCGTTATCAAGTTGTTGATGACACTTACGTGTACAAAGAGTACCACTTAACTCAGTGAGTCCGTTGACTAGTCTCGTCGATTTAACTAATGAAGAATCTGCTAAGCTAATCGTCGATTATGAAGATTCTGATTCTTGGTTTCTTGAATCAAGTTTTAACTAAGCTAATTCTTTCTTTTCAAACTATGAAGATTCTAATTCATGATTTCTTGAATCAAGTTTTAACTAAGTTAATTCTTTCTTTTCAAACTATGAAGATTCTGATTCATGATTTCTTGAATCAAGTTTAAACTAAGCTAATTATTTCTTTTCAAACTATTAAGATTATGATTCATGATTTCTTGAGTCAAGGTTAAACTGAGTTGATTCTTGATTTCAACATGATTTCTTGATCAATAAGACTGGATAAAGATTCACTCTCCTCCATTCTTAAAGAAAATGAAGGACCGTTCTTGATGTTACTACTAATTCCCCTTTATATAAATATAGGTCTAGTGATTCATTAGTCATTCATCTTCTTTATAACTTCTCTCTCTCTCTCTCAATTTCCTCCAAGAAACTTATCATAATTGGATTAGAAGATACCTAATGGCAAAAGATCAAAATAACAGTAGTAGTTCGGATTCGGATGAAGTTGGAGAAGATAGTAATACAAGTGTTTTTCAAAGTAGAATTGCTGCTATAAAGAGGTCGCATGAAGTAGATATGGCGTTTTGTGTATTAAAGGGGAATGTTATGAGGAGAATACTCAGAGATGTTGGACTTACATAGCGCGAGAAAGAGATTCTCCATGAAACATATGTGAAATGGAATTTGTACAAAGAAGCTCAAAAGAAAGTTTTGGTTTTGTGTCATGAAAGCATGGGGTTGGTCAGTGATTTCGTTGATTTGTATGGCATAAAAAATAAAGAGGAGGAGTTGAAGAAATATTTTTCAGATTTGATGGTCTGGATAGAAAGGCTGAGGATTTCTAGAGGTTCATTTGAGATGATGAAGACCATGGTTGACATGATAGAAAAATTGAAGGGTAGTAGAATTGAAGTTGTCGAAGCTGAGACTCAAAAAGCAGAAGCTGAGACGCAAAACCTAAAAGCTGAGTTTCTAAAAGCTGAGAATCAAAAGCACTAGGAAATCTTAATGCTTCTCTTAAATCTACAAAGGAATAATTAAACACGGAGATGGAAGTATGTACTCAAAAGGGGGAGTTGATGGAGCTATTTCTCCTAGATGATGGATTTATGAATATCAAAAATTGAAGCTAAGAGAAGCACAAAAAAAGTGGACGTCATACAAGGAAGCGTTGGAACATGTATCAATCTTGTGTCAGGAACATAATAGGTTTACCAATCAATTGTACGTTGGAGATACTTCGCGAGATGAAAAGTCATGGATAGAGAAATCACAGCAACAAGTGGATTTTGGATTTGAATGCTCGGGAGGAGAAGTTAGAATTGGCAAGAGAATTATTTTGGAAGATGTGGAAAAATAAGTTTGATGTGAGAGAAGAAGATAGAGAAATTACAGCAAATCGTTTAAATACTATTACCAGTGCTGCAAATCAAAAGGCTTTAACTAGATCAGGGACACCCTCGATGCACATACAAATATGGAAATGTTGACATATAGTTGAAGTGGATTAGATATACATAACTTTAATAATAGTCGTCAATTTCTTAAAAATACGTACATCTTGTGAATTTATTACAACAAAATTGGGCTCACAAATCGTTAGTATGACATAAAGGAAGTAACCATCTATTTTGTAGAACTCCATTTTATTCGAGTGTCAAGATTTTGAACCATTGATTTGGTGATTTTTTCCCTGGTAGTCAACTCTTTTCGTAAAAGATTGGATTCACGCGCAACATAGCCCTATAATTTGTTTCATACGAGTTCTACTTTGCAATAATGTTTTCAAATTTAGTTACCGATTTAGCCCCACCTTATTTATAAGATATTATTTATGGAGGTATGAAATAAGGGTAGAATGGGCGGAATTTGGTATAGCTTCAAGAGTTTCCTTTATATGATGTATGATATATACACGATAGATGTATTAATTATATGTGCTTTGATTTTGAAACTAATATCTTCCCATGAGAAACACATGTTAATGATACAATCAACACAAAAATTTGATATTTATATCTAGAAAAAAAGGGTTGTATAGGTGTCAATCCATGCACGTTAGAGTAATTCTTGGATTTGTTACATATATTGTTTATAGAGACATATCATGTCAAACAACAAGCCAACGGTTATTGTAGTCTCACGCTTTTATATTCAATACATATTACTTACATGTTCATCCATTCACTTTATATCAATTACGTACATGTGAAAAAAAAAATAAGTGAAAATCTTAATTTTTCGAGTAAAGTACATCTTTTCTGCATTATCAATTACATAATTGAAATTTCAATCTAGTTGAGACTATCGAGTAAACCAACTTTTCTTCTATTTTTCGTGCGGGCAAAAAGAAAATTAAGGAAATAAATTTGCAATATAGAGTAAGATTACGTAGCTTTTTCTTTGTTTTTTGTTTTTCTCAAGTCGATTTTGCATGGCTTGCAATGGTTAAACAAAAAATCTCCACTTTTAGGGTTTTAAATTTTTTTAAGACAAATAGATTCTAAATCTGGCTTTGAATACTAAAAAGAAATTTTTTTTCCTGACATGTGTTATAAGTATGACGGTGAAATATTAGGGGAAATTCGTTCGACGAGGTTAAGAGGTTTTTTCATCTACTATATAAATTAGTTGTGTGTCCATGCTCTGCATAGGATTAGATTGGGCGGCCCGATTATCTTCCAACATTAGAATCTGTAATATAAATATGTTTGTAGTCAAATGACTTCAACTTTTAACATATTACAAAAGAATAATGATAAAAGGGAACAAACTATCATGAAGAAAAAAATAGATCAATAGCTCTTCATGAAATTTAGTTAGCGCAAAATTACTCCTTTTAATGGTGTTTCAGCATCTCTCTCCGTCTTCAGTCCCACAACCCTAGGATTCAAGTACCCAATTTCTTTATTAAAAATTATTTGTACAATCCATACCAACAAAAAAAGATATTATACACATAAACTGGTGGAATTTCATGACAATATGTAAATTAAAAAGCAAGACTCTGTCATATGAAACCCAAAAATCCTTATAATTTCAGAACAATGTATTTTGTTCATGTTTTTTCTAATCGATTCTTAAAAAAGATAGCAAGGATAAAAATTCATAGAGGAGGAGTTGTTTTGTGCCGCCTCTTGCAGATGCAATCTAAGTACACAGTTCTTAACATCGGACTTTCTTAATTCCTCATGTTTCTCAATCAGAAGTTGTTTCAAATATCCAGCTCTCGGGCGACATCATCATTATTCTTCTGACTCTCATGATGTATCTTCACCGCTCGTTTGATGGTAGAGTTTTCTCTGATGAGCTTTTCCGATTGTTGTTTCAGCATTACATTCTCCTGTTGGATATTTATTGCTTCCTCTGAGCGGATGAACTTCTCCAAAGTCTCCAGAAACCTAGAGGAATTATTTGTTGCATCATCATTGGTAGATGCACTCCTAATATCATGCACAAACATCTTAACCCATTCGGAGCCTTTTTCGGGAGACTATCTTGATAAGCAGATTCAGCACCATCTGCACTATGGGAACATTACTTCTTGGCAGATTCTCGGGTCTTCGTCTTCTTTGCTCCACATATATGTTGTTCCTTCACTTTATTTTCTTTCGTAATTTCTTTATCTTGGTGCCAAATCCGTTCTTGATCGGCCAATACTTAGACTCGAAGTTTGTAGCAATATCAAAAAAAACTGCTATAAATATCCTGGCATTTAGCTTCCGTCACACATATACATAGTCTCAAACCCTCTCATCTGATATCCACGTAATGTGGCAAAAAAACCAAAAAGTTGGTGAATTACCTAAAATATTCCCATCTTCTCCAATTAGTAAAACCCAAAAACTTAAAATACGTAGTCGTGTTTCTTTCTTTCGTTGTATCTCAAAAGTTTATGTATTGGGGGTTTCTCAAACTCGAAAATTAGGGCATCAAAAAAATTCAACTGATTTATCATATTTGGGGATAATGGCTTCTCCAAATATGTCATGGAGAATTTATCATATTTGAGGATAAAACATAAAGAAAATAAAGATCTTGAAATTCTACTAATAGAAATTGTTAGAGCATTACTCGGTCGAACTCGCAACCGTTGCTATCTCAAGCTTGTTTGTCAAGTTTAGTTGATCAAAACTATAGTCTTGATTTATAGTCTACCAATAGGTGTTTTAGATTAGGATAGAATGTGTAGTTGATCTTTAGACTTCACGGTGCTTATAACTGGAGACGAAGATCTACTGAAGAACTCAAAGGAACTTCATCAACAAAAGGTATGTGAAGACTAAAACTTATCTATCATTCAGAAGTCTATCCTATTCTTACATGTCTCATATTGAGACAAGTCGTATATGATATAATATTTCATATAATACACATTTGATATTTCGATCTGAGTTTAACTCGCATATCTATTTCTCGAAATTTGTGTTGGTAGCTTTCTGTCTTAGCTACGTTCATCATTATCCTTTACTTTATGTCAAAAGATGATCATGTGGAAATCGCCTTGAAATATCTTACATGATTTGTGTGAGACAATCATTGGATGTCAACTCATAAATTTTCATATTGATCATTCGATCACTTAAAAATTTCTTATTAGCTAATGGTATGTGTGAGACATCCGTTGTCGTCTTCTAAGAATGTTTCAACAATTAAAATGGGAGTTAATAACTTAAACCCATGTCTGGATACATTACGGTTTGTGTACTTAGTGTACGAACTGTTTTGACGGAATTCAGGACCGGAAGTTTGCATACCCGTTCGCAAACTTATTCAATTTTTTAAGTCAGGGTACTTAAGTTTGCATACCCGTTCGCAAAATGAGTTAATTGTTGAAGTTCAGGAACCAAGTTTGCATACCCCTTCGCAAACGGTTTTAACTGAGTTCGGTCAGGAGCTAAAGTTTGCGTACCCGTTTGCAAATTGTTGGCTTGTGACCAATGTCTGTAACTTAAGTTTGCATAGCTATTCGCAAACTTAAGTGGTTCAAGTTCTTAAATCGGTAAAGTATGATTTCATACTCATGAAAAAATACATTTATATAACAAGGAATGCAATCCTTGCAAACCGTGGATTAATTGTTCATGAATTGATTCTTTCGAATCAATCCGATTTTGCTTCGATTCGTTCATGTATTTTATTATAAGATAATGAGCAATTGAACAACTCTACGAAGAACACAATTAGATCATTTGATTATCATTAATCATCATAGTTGATCTAGATGTGTTAAATGAATGTTGATTAGACAGAAGTGTTCATATGGCTAACCTTGGTTGACTGTTATTGAACCAACTAAATGTACACGTTTAGGTACGGTTGCCCATATCTAAATGAAGTATATTTCATTTGTGTGTGACAAGATAAATGTGACGACCCAAATCATAAACCTGCTTAGATGATAGGATTACTACCTAATTGAGGAATCAATTCCAAATTGGCAATTTTAAGAATCATAATTACATAATGTGAATTAAAACCAACTTGAACCCAACACTCTGATATTTGTAAATGAAGAACTCTCAATGGTATTAATATATTAGTATGTTGTTTTATAATAAATAAGAATACACATATACAAAAGATTCAAAAATATAACACAGTTTGATAACGCTTTAAACTACGAAAATGAATATCTTCACGTGCACCATTTCTTCTGGTAACTGAAACTGAAGTGGGAACGAGTGAGCACATCATCCCAAAAGGGTGTTCAATAAAAACATATAAATCTTAAGTAATCATTAACATGCTTCACAGTTCTAAAAGGATATAAATCGAAAGAAAACAAGAAGAAACTAATCATTCATCTATTTATGCATCATGAAGAAAGTATCACTCTGACCTCGACAAACTCATTGGAGAAGACGACGCGAGAGCAATCCTAATCAATAATAATAACATCGTCCACACATAGTTGGTAGGCTAAGAAGAGATACCTACAATAATACTTCAAGTGCACATCGTCTATAATAGATAGGGAAAATACAGGTCGATCCCACAGAGACTAGGGCGATGTAAAGTTGAAGCTAGAGTATTACTAAGACTGATTCAAATAGAGAGTAACCAAAAGGGGTGTTTATGTCGATACGACTAATAGGTTGGTAGTAACTAAAGAAATAATATTACAGAGAAATAAATGGTTAACTAAGGCTTTGAATCCACCTCCTAAACGCATATAAATCCCTAATTTGATATATTAACTCTCCCTTCAATCAAGGATATATATAAGTTCTAGCTTCAAACTACCTTGAAAATGTGATATAATCACTAACAAATATGATGAATTAATCTCAGCAAAAGATGTCAATCCCTAGCATTACTTGTCTTTCTAAGGCACAAGTAATCAAAGATTGAACTAAAATCAGTTCACATAGGCTTGCATTTTGACAAAGAGTTAACCAAAATACCTAGGATGCTTGACATTCAAGGTGAAATCAAATTGAAAAATTCAGAAATTAATCATGCTTTTCATTGAAATCCCATAGAGAAAAACAAGTAAAATCAACACATGAGGAATTATAATTACTAAAGGAAGTTTCATCTCTGCCCTAGCAGAGGTTTTTAGAACATGAGTAAAATTGAAACAAACCCAAAACTACAGCATGCACCGGCTACTCCGGACTTGTTTTTTCCATCCACAACAGCGTCTTCTATTTATACAAAAGATCCCCTCAATTATCAATCAATCCCCATAGTCAACAATTACAAGAGCAAAAATTAGGGATTTGATATGATAACAACTCACCACTGAACCGCCACCCTATTGTCTTCCAAAATGATCTGATGTTGTCGGTGTTGCAGAGAATTTAGAATCCGGACCTTTAGTTTGACAAACCCTGCTGCTTGTTTCATCATAGCCATCCTACTGATTGTTCAATTCGTACTCTAGGGCTAGGTTAAATGGGGTCAAGAGAAACAAAAAGCAGCCAGATGATGTTTTTGACAGGGATAATGAAAAGAAAAGATAGAGATGGGTAGCAGTACAGAGAGGCCGAGAGTGGCGATGATGTTGGTGGTTTGAAAGCAAAGAGGAATGGGGTTACCAGACAATGGAAGAAAAGAAGGTAAGAGATAGGGGTGTACGCATGGAAAGAACTGGTTACTTCTCTTATGGGCTTTAATGGCAGATCTTTTCTTTACACGCCCAATTGGTTCAACTTGATTTAACAAGTCTAACACCCCAACTCTTCTTTCTCATAGGTCACGGACTCAAGGGATATACGTAGCTTGATTAAACTTTATGCGAGCACTCTAAGAAATTAGCCAATTGGTTCAACTTTATGTGTAATCCCCTTGTAACGTGCACTTTGCAATTAGTCTTTTCTCACACTTCTTCAACATCAACGACGCTGATATCTTTTCCCATTTAGTCAAATCACCTACAGTGCCACATAAAATAAGATTATTCCAACAGAATTGATTACTATAAACATATATTCGAAATACAAGTTTTGGAGCAAAATGGAATATTAATGCACTTGAAATGCAATTAACGCCAACAAAATGATATAAAAATATGCATTTTTAGACACTTATCAATAGTGCCCATACAAAACCATGATTCAGAATATTACCATTAAGATCAGAAAGTTAGACAAACCAGTATAATATGCACACGAGTGATTTCCCTAAAATAAAATAGTACATATAATATCATAACAGATGAATTACCGCCCTACTAGGTAATATTCAAACGGATGACTTACCGCCCTACTAT
This sequence comes from Papaver somniferum, assembly GCF_003573695.1. Lineage (NCBI taxonomy): Eukaryota > Viridiplantae > Streptophyta > Magnoliopsida > Ranunculales > Papaveraceae > Papaver > Papaver somniferum. The sequence goes on along the minus strand of NC_039362.1, from coordinate 185,453,437 downwards.
ATTAATAAGCAATATTATTCAAACGGATGACTTACCGCCATACTAATGAAATAGTTATAATAATATTCAAACGGATGACTTACTGCCCTACTAATGTAATATTGTCAACGGATGAGTTACCGTCTTACTTAACTTAGCTAGGAGCCGCGGGGAAACGCAGATATTCCTCGCAGGGAAATCTCACAATGCATATCACAAACAATACGTCGAAGCAAACATTGTACATACATATACAACATATACATCATACTCAAAGATACATGGATAATACATCAAAGTACACGCAATCATGCACACTGATAGTAAGGACTCATCATGCTCGCATATAAAGAAAGCTTAATGATTACAAGAAGGTTACAGAGTTCCCACCTGTTTTGATTACAAGTCATGCCTACCTCGCATTCCTTAATTTACCGGTTTATCCTCTGAATCGATCGTTGTGAATAAAGAGTAATTGTTAATCACCAGAAGCACTCTAAGAAATTAGCCAAAAGGTCCACACAAATTTCACAACATAATCTCATACCAGTCTCTAGTTACAGGCTACGTGAACTATCTAATGGTTCTAAGCCCGTGTATGGTTCTACACTTTCTCATTATCTATCTTTAATACATCAAAGGGTTTACTAATCCAATTGGGTTGGTTTTAGAGTCCAACAGATAAGTCTTAATAAGATCTACAACTTTGTAGAAAAAACCAAAGGCTAGTTCGGACCGTAAGGGGTCTAATTCATCAAAATAGGAAAACTAGTCCTAAGCCCAAATCCACCAAAGCGGTTCGGCCCATTAACACAAGTTTTGACCACCCAAGTCAACTAACAGTCAAAGAGTCAACTAACGGTCAACATCCAAGGTCTGGTCAACAGTTAAATCGGTCAAGGTCCACTATGTCAAGTCCTAATCAACAAAGTCGACTGAGTCAGACAGACTAAATCAGTCAGGCCTCTGAATGAGCTTCATGGACTCTGGCCTGGGCCATTGCACGGGCCATAACTCTAATGCACAAATATTATGCAACACACAACAGGCTAAGGCCAAAAATGTATTTCTAACTCTCCTTGTAAAACACATAACCAAATCATCTCTTTATCGATACAATTCTATCAATCAACAACTACAACAATACATATTCCTCAATTCAACTTCATAAAGAATTTAACTTAAACTGTACAAAACCATCACTACAATCTAGAAACACAGTCTAGTTACTCACATATCTCTATTCACTGAACCATTGCTTCTGCAATACTAACTTCAAAACAACATTCTCTTCATTGTCCTCACCAGTTCAGCGCCAACATCTTCACTTGTATCACCGATTCAATATCCAACTATTCTTCATATCTTCATATCAGCAACAACAATATCACAAATACCTTTCCATATCCAGTTCCCCCTCAACTGAATTGTCAAACAACTTCAATGTCATCAGCTTCTCCATCTTGTACACATATAAACATCCACCGTGGCTCACGATCAAATCATACTCATTCCCTGAATCATACTAGTTCAACTTAATTATCCTAACATACATTTAAACTTCAATCCACTTGAACCTATACAACAACACCACATTTCATAACTCAAGCAGTAACAACTACAACTTCTTTGAAGCAGTAACTGCACATTAACCACAATTCCAAACCCCTCAGCATTTAAGTTTACCTCTGCATTGAAGTTACACTACCAGCAACAATACTATTAGATTTCACCTGAGAGTCCTATCTCATAACCACCCTCTTCAAGTTTATAACTTCATGCCACCACAACAACCTATTCAAGATACTAATTTTATTCTACCTGCAACTGCTTTACTAATTGCAACTGCAATCTAATCGATTTCCAGATTCCATGCATCATCACTACCAACATCCAATATACAATTTCATCAACACCTACAATATCAATCACCAGTTTCATTTCTGCACACAGAACACCAACAGATCGTTCATGTCATTCACCTGCAACTTGAATTACATCAACACCCATTCCCTAAATTCCTTTGTTCTTCCCCAATTTTATAACTCCATTGAAATCCCTAGTTTTAATCTGTCTTCTGCAAAAGTCTAAATCAACAACTCAAAATCAGTAACCAACCCTAGATTTAACAACGAATCTTCTTCGAATCACCACCAGTTAATTCATCTCCCTCATCTAAGATTCTACACCAACAACTCAATTCCATAAACCCTAATTTCTGGTTCGATTAATCATCTCCAGCATAATTAAGATCAAACCCACATATAATCTAATGAATCATAACAATTTCATAAAGAGAAATCAATCAATTCAAAACTCTAAATTAACTTACCCTTTTCCGCTTCTTCCAAAACTCAATCGATAGCAGCAGCATCACCTTCTCTCTCAATTCAACAAACTAACAAGGTTTTTATGAAACTCTCACACAAAAGAACTCAAATATATGAGATCAGGATAAACAGAGAGGAGAAGAGAAGGAACAGAGAATAAGAAAAGAGAAATGAGTTTCTCTTCGATCGGTTTTGGGATAAGACCACCAAAATTACTGAGGAACCTAGCGCTTTGGATAAGGGCAGACCAGGTCGGTCCTAAGCAAAAAGGCTATTTTTCCCTTCATACTAATATGATAATATCTTCTTGGTCTGGTATCCGAATGACACTTTCGAGTAGTCCATTTTACATAACTTTTTGAGATCTATTTTGTGATACTAGCTTCGATTGTAAATTATTGTTATATAAATTTCTATTAATAGCGTTCGTGTTAAACTAATCGAGTCATTATCGGCTAAATCGTCACTTGACAGGTCTAATAGCGTTGACATGCTTGCGGGTCTCTACACTAAGTCCATCGAACAATGTATAAATATTGCTTTGGTTTCAAGAAAAACTTAGTTTGCAACTTAAATCAGGATTAACGGTAAATAATGAGTGCTTTGTTTATAAGCTAACTAAGCAAACCCTGATTTGAGAGACTATATAAGGGAGAACTCTAGCAACTGGGAAACCTAATCCCCACACCTCCTATGTGATACTAGTTGCGACTAGATTTGATTCTCCTTTAGCCTAGGTTTTTCCTAAACCGTATAGGTTAACGACTTAAAAGACTTCATTGGGATTCTGAAGCTAGATCTAACTATTTTCTTTGTAGTTGTGTATACTGATCTTACTTGTTCTATCGTATTGAGTACTATCTTCTCTGAGATTTTCTCGAGATTTATCTCTGATAGGTAAGATATAAAAAGTAATCATAAAGCTCTTTGTCTCATTCTTTGTGATTCCACAAAAACTTGTTATACTACCATATAGTTAAGTTATTGTGAGGTGATTGATATTTCTAGGTTGTTCTTCGGGAATATAAGACCGGATTACCAATTGGTTCCTGTGCACCTTGATTTATCATAAGACGAAACAAAACTTCATAGGTATTTTTGTGGGAGATGGATTTATCTATCAGAATAGACTTTTCTGTGGGAGACAGATTGGTTTATAAGTCTTCGACTTTGGGTCGTAGAAACTTGGTTGTGGGTGAGATAAGCTAAGGGAATCAAGTGCGTAGATTCCTGCTGGGATTCAGAGGCGTAAGGAACACGACTGTACCTTGATCAATGGGAGATTAATTAGGGCTCAACTGCATTCCATTCCGAAGTTAACTGCTAGTAGGCTAGTGTCTGTAGCGGCTTAATACTGCATGGTGTTCAATATGGACTAGGTCCCCGGGTTTTTTTGCATTTGCGATTTCCTCGTTAACAAAGCTTCTGGTGTCTGTGTTATTTCTTTTCCGCATTATATTTTATATAATTGAAATATCACAGATTGTGCGTAGTTCAATCAATTGGTAAATCCGACTTTGTTTGTTGGATAGGAATTGATTGACACTTGGATATTTGTCTTTGGTACCGTCCATGTTATTTCTCATATTCAATCAGGCTCACATATTTCTATCTGTTTGATTGCAGATTGATTTGAGAAATCGAGATATAACTCCTGGATACTTTTCTGTGATTGGGTCTGACTGTCTACTTGACTCTCTTGGAATTGTGTTGGAGTTGTCCATACAGATTGCCGAATGAAATATTGGGTGTGGTTGTTAGACCCCGCGTTTTCAGAAACATCATCATCATCGTCGATTAATAAAACTTTGAAGTGTTCACATGAGTATATGAGAAAAAGTTGTTTTTAATTAGCTAAAGGGTATGCATAATCATTGTTTTGATTTGTGAGTATAATGGGTCCTATTAGTGTACGTATATTTGTATATAACTTTATTGATTTAAACTTGAATCTAATTTAATGATTTATGTTTGTATGTTATTTTAAACATACCCAAAAATCCAATTTATGTTTTATAGCAAAGATTTGGTGAGATTGATTGTTCGGCATAATCAGTTATATTAAGTTTTCAATTAAATCATACATACTTTTAATTATGGTTATTCACCACGAGAATCAATGATTTGGGCACTTATAATGATTGATGATAAAAGATTTAATTGTTTCTCATGCATTCCAATTTAGGGAAATTCGAGGATTAAGGAGGCTTTTTTATTGAAAAGGATTAATATTGTTGTTGTTTTCATATGAGAACAATAAAACTTAGAAATATAGTTATTTTTTGTTATGCTAGTTCATTCTAATATTCGTATCGAAATGACATGTTATATTAGTTGGATGTTATTCGTGATTGATAAAACTAGACCCCCGTGGTGTAATTGAATCTTTTCTTTCGAATCTGTTATTAATGGTAGTGGATAAATAGACAAAAACTTGGTAGAACATGGAACACTTGGCAGTTATACCTTAATAATTTTTCGAATCAGAAAATGAGAATTTTGATTACGGTTTGGATAATGATAGAAACTGGAAATGGGAGGGTATTTTAGGTACTTTGCTTGAGACCTGTTTGTTTATCCACGTATACAAAACTGTTGATTCAACTAAATGGGAATTGTACGGAATAGTTGATGAAATGAGGTTTTGCTAATTTTATTTCTCTAGGGAGGTAATGCAAAATACCCTAAGAATTAATTTCGTGGATCATGAAATTTTCTCTAAAAATGATTTTATAATTTGGGAATGTTTAAAAAATCAAAATATAGAAATTCAGAACTTTTATTGTTTCGACTCAGGGTAGGTTGGGCAATTAATCAGTTCGCAAACCATGGATATTGAGTTTCTGGAATACAGGAAGGGTTCGCAAACCGCAAGTTCAGAACGGAACAGTTCACGACCAGTGGTAATATGAATTTTTTATATTAGTGTAAACGGCTAACAGTTGGCGAACCCATTCTACGAACTCTGTCCATCTGAGTTCATAAGCCGATTAGGGTTGCGAACCCGGTTCACGAAGCTTCGCACCCTGACCGTGAATTATATCTTACGATTCACAAACTGTCCTAGTAAAACTTTAGCAGATGCTCAAAGACTTATTTTTTAAATATGTTTAACATTGCTATGTTTCTCGTAAACACCTTTAAGACATCATTGATCGCAAAAACACTTATGTATGTGGATCATGATTAAAATCTTAAGTGTTTAAATAGATATCAAATTGCTTTAGTTCATAAGGCATACTTGCCAAAGAATGGCCATTGTATACGATTCTGTAACCGGACCATTGTGTACATTCTTTTATGTAAGTTTCAAAACTAATTTTAACATGCTTACATGGAATCCTAAATAGAGTTTCATCTAAACATAGAAAATGTTTGCTTGAATCTCAAGTTATCTTATCTTGAATTCTAAGTTACCCTCAGTCTTGAACATCTATAAATAGAGATGCTTTCAACTAGGAAATTTAACCCCTGACACTTTGTCTCCTAGTTGATATCTAGAGTCGTCCTCTATTGACCTAGGTTTCCTCTGAGAAACATAATTAAGTTTACGAATTAAAAGATTTCATTTGTGGATTCGTGAAGCCAGGTCTGACTATCTTTACCTTGATAGTTCGTGAATCCTGATCTTGTTTTTTTTTGTTATCGAGGTTTTCATAATCTCTTTCAGGAAAGATAAATAAAAATCAAAAATTTATCTCTATTTCAGACTTTGTGATACCTTAAGATATATTGATTAGTTCAAGATTGTTCTTGAGAGGTGGTTAAAGATCCATGATATTCATCTAACTGAGTGTAAGTGTTCTGGATTGTGAGGTTTGCTAGCTTTGTCCATTGCAAAAAGATTCTCACGCCTTGATTTATGATCAAAAGAGAAATCAAATTGGCTTATCAGTTAGAGGAAGATTGATATCAAAAGTCTTCAATTAGGTTATTTGAAGCAACCTTTAGGATGTAAAAGACGCCAGCTAAGGGAATCAATTGCATAGAACCTTGCGAGTTTCAAGAGAAGTAAGGAGCACGATTGTGACTGAATCACTTGGAAGGTGGATTCGGTCTCAACTACATTCCAGTCCGAAATATGGTAGTAGGCTAGTGTTTGTAGCGGCTTAATACAGTTTGATATTCAATTCTGGACGAGGTCCTGGGGTTTTTCCGTTATTGTCGTTTCCTCATTAACAAAACTTCTGGTATTTTGTCTTTTCTGCATTATATTGTTTACCTTTATAAATATGATTTACACAAGTAGTATGTATTAAATCTTAGTGGATACATCCATATTAATTGTGATCCATTATGAGACTTGTTCTTTTAGAAATCGTATCTTGGAAGATAGATAACAAGTTTCATACTTGAATAATTACAATTAGATTATTTGGATACAACTAGATTGATCTTGTATATTGATTTTTGGGATCGTCAAGTACTCTTCTTAGCAATCAGGTTTACAAACTCCATAGTCTAGACTTTCTGATTAAGAAGAGATAGAGATATAAACTATATATATATATATATATTGTCAAGGATCATTAAGTTGGTCTACTTGCAATTGTATTAGGTTTTTCTCATGCAGGTTTCCGAACGAAAAAGTTGGTGGTGTACTTGATACCTTCTTCTTTCCATATCAAATTTTTGCACTGAATGATATGCTTTTCTTTGCATAATGTTGGGTTGTGAGTCATGCAACATATATTGGGATAGTGGAGTTTCAGTATGGATATGAAAAATTAGGATTGAGGCTCATGATTTCTCCCGTGATGCCTATCTCCTGTTGGTACGGATGCAAAGTTTCCAAATCTCTTAATTCCAATTGTTCAATTGTTTTGTCAATTGTTCATAGCCGGTTGATGTTCTTAGGTAAAAATTAGCACAGTCGATACCTTGTGGGACAATTGACACGATCTGACGCTCCCTAGTAAAAGTATAATAGTCTACCTCTCACCCCAATTATAGAAAATCGAACTCAGCAAATGAAGAAGATCATTTTGAAGAAGCGATGAAGTATACATGGTGAACGATTAAATATCGGTGGTGGATTTGTTGGACAAGGTATTTTTGGTAATGTCGTGTTCATTGTGGCAAAATCCATCCCATATATGTGTAAAACATCTCAACTAATTATCCATTATGTAACCGATTTGAATCATTAATCGTATTCGAATTCGTCTTCGTCACATGGGGTGAATAATGTCTCATATCTTTTCCAACATTTTCTCTTAAGTCTCGTGTATTCCAGTCCAAGAACATTAGCTAAATATTGATGATTTGTTTGGCTTTCCAACTGCGCCAACTAACTGTCAAACACATCTTTCTCACAATAATAAACATCGAGTTTCGTGATAGATGGAATAAAAGTCTTTGATCCTCTGGGCATCCTCGCGGCCCAGTTCCTCAAACTTCTTATACAGTATCCAACAACATTATGTTTGTTTTTAATAATGTATTGGTATCTCCGTATATATGTACTATTTACCCTTGTAAAGCTTTGTTGTTTAATCCAATTATTGTCGTCACACCTTACTGTAATTGAGAAACATTCTTTGTTGTAGTTTATATGAGTTGGTAAACCAACACGAGAATATGTCTACCACTAAAGATGAAAGTAAACATCATACAATCAGTAGTTGATGAACTAAATATAAATACAAATGATATGTGTCACCATATTTGCCCCAGCAATATCTCATAGACCATGGATGCATGAGGAACCCAATAATGTGACACTGAGATAAATGTTCAACTCCGTTAGGATAGAGAAACCCTAATCATAAGTGGTAGCCTCTATATCTTGCAATACCTCAAAATACCCTATTTGAGCACTAGTTTTCGAGTTGAAGAAAAATATTTCCCAAGCAACCATAAATGAAGACCTTATGGTGGTATACAAATAATTTTAAACTGGTGGAATACAAATACTTTTAAACTGGACCTCTTAAGTTCATGTGCTTCACTTTTCTTATTAGGCCAAAGTATTAAGGAAGTTTAGATTTATATCTGTTTTCTGACAACCAATCTTCTTGGTCAAATGAAACATTTAGCTCCCAAATAGGAAGAACGAATGGCGTTATTCCTGTAAAAACATTTAAATTCTTAATTTCATTTATATTTTCATATTGGTTGCATGTGAACTATCGAAAATAATTTTAGCACCATCAGGTTGCTTTTAACTTCTTATTAACCACCTGTTGGTTTTTGATCAGAGCTATCTCGCTCAATTTTTTAGGTAGATGACCTTGAGTTTTGGCTAGTTTTGGACCGGAAAGTAAATTGCGACTATTCTCTTCATCTGAACTTGATTCTGGCATCAGTAAAGGTATATTACGTTTATTCGTAGGTCGTTTTCTTTTTTCGCTTGAAAAATCATGAAATTGAGATTGATACATTTCTATTGAAAATTTTGGAGAAGTAAAATAAGAATTAAAAGGATTTTCAGAAGAGTAAAATTGTGAGGAAATTGAATATGGTGTGAGTTGAGCGTTTTAAGGAGGGTGCAATTTATATGGTTGAAAAAACTAGCAATTTTCTGGCTATTGGATATAGCCGTTGTCGTTGGAACTCGGACGACTTGAGTCGAGGCGGCTCAGTCTTTTTCTAGAAACCCTCTCCCACTGTGAGAAATCGAGTTTGCCCATCCACTTGCACCATCAAATATGCATTTTTTCCGGTCTCCACTGAACTTGCTCCACCTTATTACAAAAAGTAATAATTAGGATCATCGTATTAACCTTATCAGATAAAACGATAATACTATTTGTATCGTATTTACAAATTGACAATAAGATTTCCACTAGAAAAAAATTATTTTTTTCCCTTACCATTTCGAACCTTTTTTTTTTTTTTTTTAATTTTGTTGATAGCCCACTAGAAACATAACATATGATCCTTCACATCTAGGATGCCAACAAAATGTACAATAACCCCATTGAATCAACAAGGATAAAAATAAGTGTTCCTTCAAAGACTTGCGGCAAAATTAGAACGATATGGAGAAAATTAGCATGGCCCTAGGCAACGGTAACACCACACGGAGCGAGAATCAACAAGGGCAAAGGACTAAGAAGGGGCATAAAAAGGCTAAAGATGGGAAGAAAGAGATGAGAGGGAATATTATTTCTCACCACACCACGGCGGGAAAACCATTTTTTTTTTTTCGGGGAAATCCCCCAAATTCCAAAACCAAAGAAACTCTCTTTCCCTCTTCTTTCAAAACCCTAGATACAGAAATTAAATTCGTAGTTTTTATCAGTGAATTTCTGTGATTTAACAATGGAATCGGCATTACCAGTAAAGAAATTCATGGTAGAAGACGAAGAAGAAGGAGAAGAAAGTGATAGAGGTAGTAGTCCAATGCGTTATGTACCACTTCTTCGTGTTTATTCATCAACAGATCCTTATGTTACTGCTACTACTGGATCTTCAAATGTTATGTCGAAGAAGGTAAAAGCTCGAAAACTTGGTGATTTTGATTATGAATCTCATTTCGATGATGAATCCGCCCTAAAAAAGAAAAAAACTACATCTCCTTCGTTAAGGGTTTATACTAGACAGCGTAAAAGGGCGAAACTTTGCAATGAGAAATTCGATGCAAAACCTAGAATTTTGAACAAGTGCAGTGGTGAGAGGAAATTTGAGGATGAGGATTCTGAATCTGAGAGAGTGGAGAATGCTAAGAAAGTGGGGAGGAAGGAGAAGAAGAAGACGATTAGTAATTATGAATTGCAAAATTTAGGGGTGGATTTGAGTTTTTTGAGTGGGTTGGAGTGTACTCCTGGTTCTAGAGAAACTCGAGGTCGTAAGATGTCAAAGTTCTGTCAGGATCCTCAATTGAACAAGGGTCCTGCATCTCCTCAGTTGAATAAGGGTTCTGCATCTGGTTCACTTAAGAAATGGGTTGAGTAAGTTTTTTGATATCTTCATCTAGTTCGTATTGGATAAATGCTTGGGAAATCTTTAATTTTTAGGGAATTGGATTTTGATTGAGAAATGCTTGTTTGTTGCTATTGTAGGTTGAATTTGAAGGATGTTGATCCGCAAACATTCATTGGAATGTCATGCAAGGCAAGTTGTTAGGGGCACTATGCCGTTCATTGATTGAGTTATATCATTTTTGATTTTTTAATTGTTGTTTATTTCTTCTGAATTTTAACTGGTTGAATTACAGGTATACTGGCCTTTAGATAAAGATTGGTATCCAGGATCAGTTGCGGGATTTGATCCAGAGACCAAGGCGCATCAGGTTTGTTTCTCACTTTCATCATTTGAGTGTGGTGTTCTCTTATTAACTCATTGTCCGTTTGAAAGACTAGATACTTCAACAGTTTCATAGCATGATTCTTATACTGTATCTTGATCATACTGTTTGCTTGAGAGCATGTATTGTTGGTTATCTGGATGCTCAATGTTATTTGGAGTCAATTGTTTATATATGCAAGATAAAATGCAGGTTAAATATGAAGATGGAGATTGTGAAAGTGTAACTCTTTCAACTGAAAAGATAAAGTTTTATCTTTCTCGCGAGGAAATGCAGTCTTTAAAACTGAGACCGCGTTCTGCAAACAGCGACATTGGTGGCCTTGGCTATGATGAGATGCTTGTGCTGGCTGCTGGTTTTGATGACTGGGCAGAGCTTGAACCTGGGGATATAATATGGGCCAAATTAACAGGTTGGTTAGCTACATTAATTAGTTGTACATTGAAAAGTATATTATGTACACATTTCATTACGTGACAGTGTCATTTAAGGTTGTTTTAGTGGCCTTCAATATAAGTGTATGGTTGGACACCATTGGTTAATGAAATCAGGCTGACATATATAGATGTTCCACTGCTCTCGCTGCCCATTGGTATTATAGATATACACCTTCTTGTTTTAGTCTGCTCTCAGTCGAAATCTGGGAATCTCAAATCTGATTTTGGGGCATCTTATATTATCTTCGGCGACCTTGTTTTTTGTTCTTTAGGGGTCAGGTTTCATTTGATTCATGCATTATGTTTTTAAACTGCTATTATGAATTCAGATGTTAGGAGTTTTTTTTTTATTTGTTTAATGGTCGTGGGTAAAATCAGATGTTAGTAAACAAGTTTATCACCTAAAGAAGATTAGGATTCTATATAACATTAGAATGAAAACAGTGATGTGCGAAATTCACTTCTTTGTTGGTAAAGAAGCATTATGATAACAAATGCAGCCTTTTTATAATTAAGACAAGGAAGCACTTATCTTATCCTTGTTTTTTTAATGGTAAGGGAGCTTTTATTTTGTCGCCATCCTTGAAGTCCTAAGATATTACTTTCAGTTTTGCTTCTTTTTTTGTTTCTTGAATGTATCATTCTTTCTGGCTATTGAATTCCATTTTTGCTATCTCCTCAAATTTTACTAGAATTCTTTTAAATCTGGGATTTTCTTTTTCCCACTAAATAATGTAGATAAGTTAGATAACCTAGAGTATCTGAACTGCATGTGTTTCATGTTAATGAGATTACTAGCCTGCAATCTGTTTTGTTGCTTGTCTAGTACAAGTTAGTATGGAAAAAACACTTCACCCGAATTGTTGGTGACTCAATAAGTTATATTTGGGCATCACTCTTTTTATCTTCAGCCAAGATTATAAGCGTCTTTATATTAATTATGGTGTAGGTTACGCAATGTGGCCAGCAGTTGTTGTGAATGGATCAGATATTGCTGCATTTAAAGCTCTTAAATCCAATGTAAATGAGAAATCAGTTTGCGTACAGTTCTTTGGAACCCACGACTTTGCAAGGTTTGCTACTGTTCTGTACACTGCAAGAACCTCAAAATTTACCTTGAACTTCATTCTTCTTAAAGGATATAATACACAAGTTTTGATCGACGAGTCTCGTTATATGCTAATGGTCAGATTTAAATTCATTCTAGTGAGATGTAAATTCATTCTAAACAACTTCCTTATCATTGGACAGGATCACTGTGAAACAAGTTATCTCATTTCTCAGAGGTCTTCTTGGTTCTTTCCATTTAAAGTGCAAGCAACCACGATTCATTACAAGCTTAGAAGAAGCAAAATTGTAAGTTGTTTTCAAAGATTAACTTTTCATTTTTGTGTATTTGCTTAGCTTCTAGGAAAACAAAATTGATTTGTGATTTATGCATGGAAGTTTTTTTCATTACTTTCACTAGTAATAATGCCTTTCCGTGCCACTATAAATTATCATGCTTAACTCTCAAACAAATCATCTGCATGTGAAAGTATTTCAATTCAGACAGAATGATGATGTACCATGTTATGCTGTAGAACAGAAACATTCCAATTTACTTCGTTGAATGCAACTTCTTATGTAAGCTCTTGAAGTCGTTTATAACGCAGTTTGTGTACTCTTCCCATGGAGGTTAGTGGTTAAATTTACTACACAGTGGAAACTCCAAAGAGACTCAAATCTTGGAAGACTCCAGGATTTTATCTTTCCTAGAGTGCTATAGGGAAGCCAAATTAGTTATTTGGCATCAGAATTGGGAACTTCGAACGAGCTCACGAGAATTTTCATATAGTAACATAGCTCACTTGAGCACTGGATCCCACAATACCGTTTATGCTTTTCATATAGTAAGTACCTTGTTGATTATCATCCAACTTTATTTGGTTCACAGTTACTTAGGTGCCACTCTATTACCTGTTGGACAATTTAATACAAACAGATTTGAAAGAAATCTCACTTTGTCAAGATAGCAGTAGCAATAGTATTTGGTATACTGTACATCTAAATGATTATGCGATTTCTTTAGCTAAGCCTGCATGTGAAAGAGAGGGTTGACGAAATCATTTTCCCCTTCCAACTCATATTTTCACATGTAAGTTGCTGCCATGATGTATGCATGCCAATTTTCTTACATTTAAAGTATCTTTGTTTGTCGTTTGTTTTCTCTTTCCTATTTGGTTGGTGAAAAATACCTCTTTGAGACCCTCGATTGTTTTTGTTGTATATGTTGTTTAAAACGTGTGCTGACGTATCTTTTCTTAGAATTTTTTTATTTAAAATTTTTAAATCCTTGCATGAACTTCTCCTGGTTTGAGTAGAGGGCTTTCCTCATATACATGGAGAATAGATTTTCTGCCTTTCATTGGTTTTAACAATTAATACTATGCTGCATCTCCCACAAGTTTATTTTCCCAGGTAGCTTTAGTCTTGGAGCATTTATAATATTGTCCTACGTAACTTACTTTCACTCTCAGTTGGTCTAATTTCAGGTCTGAATGCTGCTTTTAAACTAAATCATTTCCATTTTACTCAGGTATCTAAGTGAACAAAAGCTTCCAGGAGCAATGCTACAGCTCCAAAATGGGACACAAGGTCAGGATTCTGGAAATGAAGACAAGAAGGGTAGTTCAAGTTCGGATGATAGCAATGAAGGAGATAAAGTGGTAGAGAACTCGAAGGGAATGGCAAGTTGCCCAATTGATCTAGGGGATATGCATGTATTAAGCTTAGGTAGTCTTAAACTTTGCCAGCTCTAGTTGTAAGGTTTTCTAGCACCCTAACTTATACAGGGTGAATCATACAGTTGCATGTGTTGCTGTTGCATCCTTATATTCCATAACAATCAATTAGTGAACTTGGTCGTGAAAAGTAACTAATGACGGCTTAAAGTGAGAAATTACTTTGCGTTACTGATTGTGTGATGTCTTCTTACAGGTGAAATTGTCATGGACTCCGAACATTTTCATAATGATAAATATATCTGGCCTGAAGGATACACTGCAGTTAGGAGTTTTAATTCTATTACTGGTGATGCATTTCTCTCACCTTTGAGGTTTTATGTAGATCTGCATAGACCTCGTGCTTATATGATAAAACTGTGTTCTGACTAAACATCTCTCTTTTCGTTCAGATTCTAGTGCAAGTTCTACTTATAAAATGGAAGTTCTCAGAGACCCAGAAGCTAAATTTCGACCGCTTTTCAGAGTCACATCTGACAATGGAGAGCAGGTAAAACACCTTATTGACCCTTCATGAATCATTCGGTTCCATTTTTATTTTTTGTATCATTTATTGTTTATAGTTGTTTTGCTACATGTCAGTTTCTTTGGGCACGCTGATAAATATTCTTCAATCAGTTTCTTGTTACAGTTACTAGTGGTGCTAAGGGATTATGTTAAGGCCGATGGTTAAATAATCATCATAATGATCATTAAATTTCATCAAAGATAACATTTACGTATACTGCCAAATAATTTTCAATGCTCGAGTTTTTGGTTCAGGTTCAGTTTGATTGAGAAGGCAAACGTAACCTCAAATAAAAAAGGTTTTTTTTATTACATATCTGTAAAAATTTATCTTGATTTTCCTTTGTCCTAGGAGGAGTGTCAAATCAACTGTCCGTATAATTTTTTTTAATTTTTATATACTATATGTTTGTACGAATATTTGCCATAATATGATTTAACTACTGCACAAACACAAAAGTATTAGCAAACTTAATTTTGCTACCCTAGGATCTATGTTCTAGGCAATGAACAATGAGAATCGGGCATGCAGTCTTTGTTTGCAGGTGTTTTTACCCCACTTTCTACTACCAAACTGACTTTACTCTTTTGATTCATTCACTGTGCTATTTTTGACGTTCAACGGTATGTGTTATACCCATCATCTGTTTCTTTTTTCAGTTTAAAGGATCCACTCCATCTGCTTGCTGGAACAAAATCTACAAAAGGTTGAGGAAATTGCACGAAGATTTGCCTAATGGTGAAGCAGGAGTTAAAAGGATTGAGAAGTCTGGTTCTCATATGTTCGGTTTTTCGTATGATAAAGTTTTCAAACTTATAGAGGTCAGTTATAGTTTATCTTTGACAATGGTACTACAGTCTACAAATGGTTTATTGTGCTGAAACTACAATTCTTCTTTTCGTTTATATTTTGCACTCTCCACCTTCTATTATGCACTATTTAGGTATTTCTGCTATAGTGGTTGAAATGGTTGTTGTTTGGAGTTGATCCTTTTATGCAATGTTAGTTGTTTTTAACCATGTGAACTTTTCTTCTACAGTACGTGGAGTCTGACATATGAATTGACATTTTTGTTTTTTTTCATCTTCGTATTGTCTTCCCTGAATTAATACTCTCTGCATTTGACAGACAAATTCTGGACGATCTACAATATACTCCAGACGCGGCCTACCTGGCGGGTATAGACCTGTTCGTGTTGATTGGAAAGATCTTGACAAGTGCAATGTTTGCCACATGGATGAGGTTGGCATCAATGTTCATTTTATCCGCTAGCACCAGGCTTCATATTGTGCTTTATTGATCATTTGCATCGCATATTTTTGTCATCCCTAATGCGAGTTCGTTTATTTGGGAGCTAATTTGGTTTGTGATTTTCTTTATTTTCTGTAAAATAAGCATGAGTCAAGTAAGTTCTAATCTCTTACTTCGTCTCAGGAATACGTGGATAATTTGTTCCTGCAATGTGATAAATGCCGAATGATGGTAAGAAATTCTCTGATGTTTCTTAATCACAAAAGTTATAGACCTAGATAACTGGAATAATGTTTTTATGTCAAATAGGTTAAGCTTTATAGTTTTTGACAAAATGATTTTGAAGTGTGGCTAATCACTCAATAGTTAATATGTGTTCCATTTGTCTATCAGATACCGTATCCTTTTATTTCCCTCTTTGATGCATCTTGATGCGTATTATAATACGTCTGAACTCTTCTTCAGGTACACGCAAGATGCTATGGTGAACTTGAACCTGTAAATGGAGTACTTTGGTTGTGCAACTTATGTCGTCCAGGGGCACCGGAGTTTCCTCCGCGCTGCTGTCTGTGCCCTGTTGTAGGGGGTGCAATGAAACCTACAACTGATGGACGTTGGGCTCATCTTGCTTGTGCAATATGGATACCTGGTTTGTAAAAATCCGACTTGTTGTTATCAGCAGACTCATCACTACTATTGAAACTCTTTTCAGTTTGAGTGTGATTAAGCATTTGCAACTAAATGCATATCATGTGGTAGCATTGATACATAGTGAACCAATTTATTGCAGAAACATGCCTATCAGACATCAAGAGAATGGAGCCCATTGACGGGGTGAACAAAATTCATAAGGTGTTCTTTCATTGCATAACATACTCTTGATTTTTAAAATGCTTCTTAGCATGGATCTCTCTCTCTCTCTCTCTCTCTCCCTCCCGCGTTGTCTCCTTAGAAACAAATCAAGTTAATGAACTCCATCATCAATTGATCGGTGTGAATTTGGTTCTCTGTTTAAATCAATTGGTGTTTTGACAGGACCGCTGGAAGTTATTGTGTAGTATTTGTGGTGTGTCCTATGGAGCTTGCATCCAGGTATGCTTGTATGAATTTGCTTTTTGTACCATGAAATGGCTTTTAGAATCCTAGAGAGCTAATAATTGTTGTTGTGAACCTTTTGGTTACTATCACCATATTGTTTTTCAATCCTGTGCTCTTTGTTATCTTGACCTTATCACATTTACTTTTTGTACTTATTTGTCTCTCAAATAATGTTTTTTTCTCTTTTTTTGTTTGTACTGCAGTGTTCCAATAGTACTTGTCGCGTGGCATATCATCCACTTTGCGCCCGAGCTGCTGATCTTTGTGTTGAGGTGTCTTTTGCAGCCTGCTCCTTGTCTTTCTTCTGAATGCATTTTTTGTTGCTGTACTTCTTTTATTTGTTGGAAGGAGATTGAAAATTCATCTCTTTATTCTCTCAAAGGCTAACTGTGCTGTTTAATTTCTTATGTCTCTGTAGTTAGCGGATGAGGACAGGCTTCATCTGATATCTTTCGAAGAGGATGAGGTTAATCAGTGTATTCAGTTACTGTCTTTCTGCAAGAAGCACAGGCAGCCATCTAATGAGCATCCACCTTCTGATGAACAAACTGAGCCGATAGCCCGAGACTTTTCCAACTACACTCCTCCACTTAATCCATCTGGGTGTGCTCGTAGTGGTATGCTATTGAACCACTTATAGTTATATTACTTTTTGGCTAATGCACATGTATTGCTTTTCTAATGCACCTTATAAAAGAAGTTGAATAACCTTTATCCATGATTCCGTTTGTTCTTACATTTCTTTCCATTATGGGCTGGCAGAGCCTTATGATTTCCTTGGGAGGAGGGGACGGAAAGAACCTGAAGTTCTAGCGGCTGCATCTATGAAGCGGTTATTTGTTGAAAACAGGCCGTACTTGGTTAATGGTTACTGCCAAAATGGATCAGTCGGCAACTCATTCTCAGCTGATGAATTTGAGCCCTCAAGATTTTCTTCTAGCCTACAGAAATTGAGAATGTCTCAGCTTGGGATTCTTAAGGGTGTGCTGTCTATGGGCGAGAAATACACATACATGAAGAAAACCTTCAGAAAAAGACTAGCATTCGGTAAGATATATCATGCTCTTAGGTCGCTGATATGTATTACAGTTAAAGTCGTTATTACATTTCACTTTATCTTGATGCTCACTTTTGCTTAGTAGAAGGAACCAAGTCTCTGGTCCTATGCCTTACGGTCCTTTAGCTAATTGTTATTCCGAGTGTTTATTAGAATGTCGAAAAGTGTTTTTGTTAACCTACGTGGACGTGGTGTTTGGGAGCCTGTTTAGTTTTTAAGCACCAATAAGTATTAATGTCCTCTCTTCCTCGTTTGACATTCCATTCCCTTAATCAAGTTGTGGAACACAAGGAAATGCGTAGTTCTATTCTTAACTGAAGGATAGGATAGTAACCAATTGTGCCAATTTGCTTGACGAAGTGGGCTATTCCAACTTGCACATATACCTGGTCACATCCTCCGCATCATTCTAGAACCTCATGGTTTATGTTCAGCTCATCTTGTATCTGTCGGTGAAATTAAAAAACATTGATTTTTTTGTGTCCCCTGCGCTTTTCTGTGAAGTATGGTGAATAAGGCTGTATTTGTTCGTGGCCCATTGACTGTGTCTTCTTTCTATTACTTAGCCAGGATACTGAGTTGTTGTGAAATCTGAAGCTGTCTTAAATTCTCCATGCTATAAATATTTCTGGAATTCTGTGATTTATGTAGTATATGATGTATATTTTTTGTGCTTGCAGGAAAGTCAGGAATACACGGATTTGGCATCTTTGCTAAGCATCCGCATAGAGCAGGAGACATGGTAAGGCATTTTCATTATATCATTTCCCATTTCTGTATAATTTATATCATAAAAAAATGTTTTCCATTAAACAACCGTCTTCATGATGTAGATGATTGAGTACTCGGGCGAGCTGGTTAGACCCTCAGTGGCTGACAGAAGAGAGCGTATTTTTTACAATTCTTTAGTGGTAAGTGATTTTGTCTCTGTATTGTTCTCGTACACTTGCTCAGCTTAACCTATTTGGAGCACATGGAAGAGCTCTACATTCTTGTTCTATTCATGTTGTTTGTTCCCTATCATTGGCTCTCTCCAGTTCACTCTATGAGAAAGGTGACCTTGTCTATGAATGAGGAGAAATCCTCAAATCTCATAAACAGCGAGACTACAATGGTCTGTCATCTTTGAACGAGTATCTCCTGGAGATGGCAATTCCTCTCTTTTTTCTCATGTGTAGATACATTTTTATTTTTTAGCATATTACTTGACATAGATAACTTGGATCTTCTTACTAGCGCATTGGTATTTATTTTAGGGGAGAAAACATCTTTGCTCTTCCGATTTTCTAATATATTGGTCAGAACAGTCGGAGAAAGCCGTGTCATCTGTTATCTAAGCAAGCTATCTGTCCAAACCAACTGATCAAAAAAGATAAAAGATGACGCAGCTTTCAGATTACTAAAGAAACCTTCTTTGGTTGTATATTCTAAGACATATGATTGACTTCTTCACACCATTCATCTAGATAGCTGCCTGGTTTATATGGTCAAGGACAATCCAATGAGAATGAAAATTTAATTTTCTGAAGTTTTAGTTTTTGTTGGCATAATTAAATCTCCTGAAAGCTGTCTTTATAGGTATTTAAGCTTTGGTTATGTAAAAAACACTAATTGAGAAAGCATTGCACATTTAGTAATTTTGACACTGGACTATTGTACCCAGGGTGCTGGGACATATATGTTTCGAATCGATGATGAGCGTGTTATTGATGCCACGAGGGCAGGCAGCATTGCCCATTTGATAAACCACTCATGCGAAGTAAGAATCTAAAGCTTTATTTATTTATTTTTCACATTAACCAAATGAATTGAAATAGGGATTAAAATTGGTTACCTACCTAACCGATTCTCACTTTGTAAGAATATTTATATGCATGCATTGGTGAGACGTGATATACTGAACTTTTTTGGTATTTCTGATGTGATCCTGGTGCAGCCAAATTGTTATTCAAGAGTGATAAGTGTTCATGGTGATGAGCACATTATAATATTTGCGAAAAGAGATATTAAGAAATGGGAAGAACTGACATATGATTACAGGTTTCTTCCTGCTCAACTACAAACTTTACTTTTCTTCTACTTTTCTGCTGCTACTAATTTTCCTTTTTGCTGCACGTACAGATTTTTCTCCATTGATGAAAGACTATCATGCTATTGTGGTTTCCCAAGATGTCGTGGTGTTGTCAATGATGTTGACTCGGAGGAGCAAGTTGCAAAGTTATATGTACCTCGAAGCAAGTTGATTGATTGGGAAGATTAGGAAGTAAGTAGCCCAAAATTTACTCTTTTTGTTGTTGCACACAATGCACAGATTATGTATATCTTTGTAGCTGTACCAAGATGCTATTATATAATAGTTCACTGCAATTAGTATACATATATTCTGGGATGTTAAGCATGCCGTTGCCTAGTAATCGAACTGATTTTTGTTGCGTTCTGTGTACTGCACTAGTTTGTGTCTGTCCCTCATCGATAAAACATCTATATTTGTTTTCATCGTCTATCTTTCAAGTATAACTAGAACCATTATGGTTACTTTGTGAAATCTCTGGTTATGGGACAGACTATCAAATAGCACACGGTTGCCTCCTGCAGTCCCTAGTATGTCAGGATTTGGAATTTGTTCAACATGTGCTTTGTTAATATGCAAGTTTTGGAACTAAACACATGGTTCTATCACGATGTTTAACTTCATCCTAGTTCATCACCATTTAGCTCACTTGGTGATGGCATGGTGCCCTCAGATGGAACCACCGCCACTGATATTGAGAAAACGAAGGCATTGTTCTGTGGTAGACATAGTTTTAACTATTAATATATAATAAATCTGTTTCTCTCCACTCCAAACGTTGTATGCATTTTATGGCTACTAGAGTTTGATGACATCTCTGAATGATAACTCATTTTTTCCTATCACAGATGCATGGGAATTCTGTGCTTCGTATAACAAACAGCACGTATTTTTGTACATTAGTAACCCTGTAAGTTTATTTGTATCTCATTGAGGTCGCCACTTTTTAGCTTTGGCATCTTTATGTGTTATCTAAATGTTTTAACTTGTTATTATTTGCAGACAACCTACAAACCTAACTACGATGATATGGTTCCAGGGGAGTTTTTCGGAAGATCCTATCAAGAAATCTAGTATGCAATGTCTCTATAAAACTCATGTCTTTTTTCTCTTTACTGAATAGGATTGTATAATTCATTACAATGAAGGAAGCAAATCCACCCATGGGAAGAAATGAAAATAGGCGAGGCTGAACTAAGAATCATCCTGCATTTGAAATGATGTATACTACTGTACAGTTGCTAGTAGTCATCGGAAATCTGTTGTTCTGTGTTTACTCTAAAATATCAAACTAATCAAGTCTGTAGCACAAATTCACGATTATCAATATTATAATGAGAATCTCACAGTTTAGCCTGCTTTTGATGTCGTTTCGATTGTGTATGTGTTGTTCGCACTGTCTGTTTGTCTCTTCTCTTTCACTTCATGAACAGAAAGAAAGGGATCCTTAGCTGCTAGAGTGATCATTTAGGCAGAAATCTTTGTGTTGAAAACATGGGTGAGAATTGTTTAGATTTTAGAAGTTATAGACCCGTAACAATTAAGCTAAAATTAGTAAAATAAAAAAAAGAAGAAAAAACCACAAATGGAAACTACTCTAGGATTACATTGTGCAGTGGATTAATGTAGTGGATTTAAATTCTGAACAGAAATAACAAACACCAGTTAGCTTTCTCGGCACATTCAAATTCACTTCTGACATGAAAGGGTTTCTCACTTATCCCAACAAAAAGGATGGTGTCAAAAGACCTTAGGTTCTGAGGAGTAGTGTTTACTTAAAAAGGATTTTAGCATCTCCAATCCATAGTTCCGAGATGTACCTGTTTTCTTGTGTGGAATGTATTAGGTCTTCACAATAGACATGCTGGTAAATCTTACTTTTCCATTCTTGCAGGTCTTGGAGATGTTAGTTTTATACACATGGATATCTTTTTAGAATTTTTTATCATTTAAATTATTTATTGTCGTAGAAAATAGTATTAAATATTGGTAATGAACAAGATTAGACACTGGTAAGCAAAATGTCTGAAACTGACATCATCCTGTCAGTTCACCCCTCTTGTGCTTGCTCCTACTCTCCCAAGTCTCTATCTGCCAAGTTCTTGCCGTGCCAGAATAGTCTCATCACTACCACTGATCACCAGGTAATCCTCTTTGAATTTAGACTTTTGAACTTTGATGCTTACCTTTCTATTCTTAAATCTCAATTGCTGAATTCTGTTTTCATTGGAGTATGGACTCCATTGTTTTTTTTTGTCCCAATGCATCGGTTGGTTCTTGGCAGTCTGTACAGTGGCCTAACATAATATAATTTAGAATTCTTAGTACATACATAGAAGTTACAGACTGACAATTAATGAAAACAACATTGACATGTTTCAGTGAGTAGAAAGTCTAGCATACATTACCTCGTTGTAGAAGGTAGTTGAGATCTCGAGTATTAAGGTAGAGTAGGAAGCACCACAAGATCTCGATCCTACTTTAGACTCAAGGATGGTATATGTTTTATCTTATCCCAATCCTCTCCTACATTCTTTGTTAGTCTTCCTATGAACCTCTGTGTCAAATTATAAACTTCTAATTCTTGAAGCGAAGTTAACTGTTGCAGTCCATCAGGAAGCATCTCCAGTCTTTTACACGTATAAATTCTCAGATGAGTAAGGCGACTCAGTGCTCCCTCTTCCACTGTCCACTCCTCTAATTTCATTAAGCCACATAATTTCATAAGTTGAAGACAAGGAAATCCTTTTTGTGAGCAAACCATTTTCTTCCCCACGTACGAATTATAATGCAACACTAGAAATCCTAAGTTTGGCAACTTCTCTAGAATCACCATTGGGTCATTCTCAATATGTGAATTCATCAAAGTTAGCTTATGGAGGTTTGGTGGGAACCAAAATTCTGTATTGTCTGTTAATTTTTCTAAGGATAGTCTTTCATTTAAATGCAGCTTGCTGAGACAACCACTCTGTGAAGATTGAATCAGTGTCGGGACTTCTTCACAGTCCCATAGCTCCAATGACCTCAGGTTACTCAATTTGGCAATGGAATCAGAAATTACCTCTTTGTATGGAACCAGACTTCCTCTTATCCGCAACTTCTTTAGCATACCCAATTTACCCAAAGCATCACCATGTAGCCAAGGTCCGGCATCAAGGACCAGACTCTGGAGATCTCTTAGGTTGTCAATCCTCAAGCGAGAAACATAAGAAACAGCCAAACACTTGTCCAATATTGTCCGCTCATAAGGTTCCGTATATAAAACATATAAGCGTCTAAGTTGATGCAAGTTCGAAATCTGAGCTGCCATATTTTCAAGATGACACCTCTGGAGGTTTAGAGTCTGCAGGTTCACAAGCTTACCTAAGGAGCTAGATGGTCTTTCTAAATTGGTTTCGCATAAGCCCAAGTACTTCAGATGAATGAGTTCTCCTATTTCCTTTGGTAATGTGGGGAGGTTTTTAACTTCAACCAGTTCTAGCACCCTTAGCAATTTGAAATTTCTACACAAAAATCTCCAGAATTGCTTTTCGTTTACGCTTTTCCTGAAGCACATGAAAGAACGCTGGTAGGAGCGCCATGAAATTCAGAAATGAATTGCTTCTCATCGTTGGTACCATCACCATTTCCATGAATTATTAGTCGACGCATATTCAATGACTTTGTAAAATCATCTTTGCTTCCACAAACTCTGAGAAATTAATCATTTTTAGATTCCTTAATACAAAGATGTCGAAGCAGATCATGTATGCGGAAAGATTTTACTCTTCCATCAAATTTCCATTTTACCACCTGAATCATACTTCGACTAATCAGCTCCTCCAAGTAATCCTCTGCAACGTCTTCCATTGTCTGTTCTCCCCTTGCTTGTATAAATCCCTCTGCAATCCAGTAACTGAACAATGTATATACCTTGATTTCTTGATCTTCAGAGAAAATGCCCATGTATAAAAAGCAAGGCTTCAGATAATACGGCAATTCGTAATAACTCAAGGCTAAAATTCCAGCGCAGGAGTGAGAACCAATTCCATGTGCAAGATGTCAGTTCACACTAGCATTTACTTTGGACCATACAATATGTGACTTCTCTTTGCTTGACAGGGGGCTTCCCAAAACCACAATGGCCAGGGGTAACCCGTGACACTTCTCCACCATCTGATTCCCCAAGTCCTTCAACTCTAACTGGCACCTGTGTTCTTGATTGTTGCTGCATCCTCCTCCAGGCAAGAAGATCTTCTTCATAAACAGCTCCCAACTCTCCATTTCATTTAGAGAACGCAATTCATGGATGTTGTTAGGGGAAGAATCAGCATACAGAGCCACATGTTTGTTGCGAGTTGTAAGTAATATTCTGCTTCCATTCGTTTCATCTGGGAAGGAAGGGTTTAAGTCATCCCAAGCTTCAATATTCCAGATATCGTCCAAAACTATCAAGTACTTCTTGCCACATTGTAAGCACGCACGAAGCTTCTTCCTTGACTCTTCCTCGTCTAGTTTCTCCAGTTCTTCGTTTGAGATGGTTGTAATGCATTTTAGAATGCCTTGCAGTAGCTCCTTCAGTCTATATTCTTGAGATACATAAACCCATGCAAAGCAATCAAAATGTCTCTGAACATCAGTACTGTTACAACCTTTCTTAGCAAGGGTAGTCTTTCCTAAACCACCCATACCAACAATGGAAACAACTGCGCGATGTTTCTTTCCGTCTCCTCCTTCCATCAATAGTGACTTTACTTGTTGCGTGCTATCTTCAATTCCCACCACATCCCATTCCTCAGCAATAGGAGCTCGCTTGACTTTATGCCTACTCATGAGAATTGAAGTTCCATATGAAGATTTAGAAGATTCACCACCTTCAATCACATACTTTGATTTGTTGGCTGATGTATTCTCTGACATAGTGTTAATGACATTAATCTGATTTCCAAGCTGATGAAGAAGTCTTATTTTACGAATCGAACAGATGCAACTTTTTAAGGATCCGACAAGTGCACACAAACCACTTCTTCCATGCCCATGTCGATATACTCTTAGGATGAATTCATCAATCACATCCTCAGCATTAAAGGTTAGTTCACGTATTTGGTTCACCATAAGCTTCACTTTTGTATCAGCTCTTTGTGTTGCATCTGCATTTTTAATGAACAGACGCATCCATTCAAGATCGTTTTGTAAAAGCTTAATTTCTTTATCAACTCCATTTAGCAAATTCTTTTCTTTCAATATGAAATCATTCAGTCTCTGCAAGAAAAATGTAACTAAAGCTTCTGCCATTTCTTCTTCTTTGTTTGGTATTTTTGTTAATGCCTGCTTAGTTTCCTTGTTATATCAGAACTTGAAACATCTTTGCTGTTTTGTCTGTTTATACCCAAACTAATGAAACTTGTCATAGGTCTTGTTTTCTACTACATTTTTGCAATTCCAGAAACTCTTGATTGAAATCCTGTGTTGGCCTGAGGCATGGTTATGAAAGAAACAAGTGTTTTTTGTAGCTAATCGTCTGCCCTCTGACACCATTTTTTTCTTCCTGATTCCGGATCTGAATTTCATTCAGCAAATCCGAGTCAGATTATTCATTTTATTAATGTCTAACCCCTGCTGAAAGAGGCAAATGAACCACGTGGACGGGGACCCGCCAAAAAAAAAAAAAATTCAGCAGGCTAGAGTAAGAGTTACTCAAGAATAAATTTCACTACACTAAACATAAACACATTCAGCATTGTACTTCAATTATCTACACACCACAAAGATGCGCTAGGTTCTTTAATCATCCAGTACCATCAAAAAAAAATAAAAATAGGGGGAGGACCAGAATGACAATGAGCATGCAGGAAACAAAAACTCAGTAATTTCTACCCTGTCTGAAACTTCTGAACCTTAAAGCTGTAAGCAGATATGTTCAGGCGAAACAGAGAAGCAGTTTATATTTCTCCTACTAAAATGTGTCTGCAAACGGATATATGATGTTAAGCCTAAGTTTTACTCACACTGAAACAGAAGCATGCCACGAAATTGAAAATGAAGCAATAGAAGTAGTAAACGGGTTTCAAACAAGGAAATATGACTATTATTTATTTTCTTCTATCGTGAAAGGAATGTACTTCTTACCTCAGAGTTTATGATGTGAAGAATAATACATACAACAAACAGATTCCGCATTTACAGAGACTCGATATTCATCGCCCAAATATCTATATAAATATATATAAAAAAAATAATAAAGATCACACCAAGAAATTATAGCCTTTTGATTATCTGCTGCTTACATCAACCAAACAACCCTTGTTCTCTAACTCTTCCTCTGATATACATTACCCTGCTCCCGATGTTTACTTTCCTCTATCTCTCTTCCCCCTCACTCATGTTGATTGAGATTACGCCATTCGCTGTCAGTTAGACAGAAACGAACAGGCTCGACTAGTCTGTACTATACTGTAAGCAAGCACACACTATGCAAGCATAAAAGACTTTGTTTTAAACCTGACTCTTTGAGATAGTCTCTTAAAAGGGGAAAAGGAAAAACCCACTATTTGTAGTTGAGCTATCATTGAATTTTGAGTTGTATTCTCTTCCACAGCCTACTGTACTGCCCTTTGATTCACTTTTTCATTCCGAAGCTTTCTTGATAAATTCTGCAATAATAGCAACAATGTTGTCAGAAAAGACTACTGGTTTCGGAAATTAAACTTTCAACCATAGCGAGTTCAATCTGAAGGCATGTACATCATCGAATGTATCAAGCATTCAAGCATAAACTAGAATCAAATTATTGAAGCTGTATCTCAAAAAGTTGAAGATAAGAGATCACTGGTAGAAAACAGTAACTCTTTTCTGAAAGGGACACCAATAATGAGAAAAAACATTCCACAGTTGGCAACGGACATTTAAGTATAGCATGGGTTCAGCGTGAAGATAAGACACATGAAGAACACATCAAAAATATCAGCACAAAGCTGGACCACAAAGGATTGGAAATCATATTACAGCAAATTACAGTCGAGCTCGCACAAATAAGTAACATGGGCAATAATTCACATGTAATGGAATTTAGCCATCAAGGCTTGAGCATATATTCCAAAAACACACAACAGGCTGTGAATTGCAAATTAACAATCGCCAAATCGCTTAAACAGAAGTACAATTAACAATCAATATCAATGTCAAATGAGACACAGATTAAACCAAATACGAAACAAACTAGCTGGAATTGAGAAATTCCCAATCAAACCTCAAAACATATCAACTGAAGAACATAAGCAGAGCAATTCAATACAGGAATACAATCACAAATTAAGAATTGAAACAATAATTCATCAAAACAAAGAAATTTGATAAAAACCGTACCTGAGTTACTACAGTCTCCAAAATGATATCACCATTAACATTCTGATTACTTAGAAGATCAGGAGGATCAACACGTCCAGAACCAACAATAGTACAATCAGGAGGAGTTTCGAATAACGAAAGCGAGAATTGTTTATAAATGACATCCAATTCAAAATAAATCAAACCAGAACTAGGTATATCAACACGAATCCCATTAACAGGAAACCAAAGAAACAATTCTTGAGCTTGAATCCCTGTTAATTCACGGATCTGACCATAGCTTAATGTACCCGTAACATTTCTATCATAATGAATAACATTCTCAAATTTAGCATTACAAGCTTGATCAAGATGTACTTCAAATCTTCCATTTTCATTTAAGCTAAAATCTGTAACACCTTTTGGTAATAAACCAATTGGTAATCCATGTGATTTTAATACTTCGTATATGTCTTTAGCTGGATCTGAATATGAAATTGAAGAAGAAGATGATGATACAGAAATTACAAGAATTGAAATGACTAGAAGACTAAGCAGAGAAAATGAAGAAGAACCCATTTTGGGGAGAGGGATTTTGAGAAAAGGGGTTTTATGAATTGTTGAAAATGGTGTCCGTATATATTTGGTTTTGGGTTTTTATTTTTAGGGTTAGGGTTTTGAAAGGAAGAAATGATGGAGAAGGGAAAGAAATGGAAAAACAGAACATATGATGGAGGAAGAAAAGAAAGACACTCAGACAGAATTGCCAGCGAAATCACAGCAAAGAAAGAAATTTTAGAGAGAGAGAAGAGGAGAATTATTGGTAAAGTGGGTCAGTTGGTGTGACCCGGTTCAACCCGTTTTTATAGGATTTTTTTTCTTTTTATTTTTGGAAATTTTATTTATGAGGGAAAAAATTTATGGAGTGATTGACTGAAATTTGTGAGCTTTGAATCTTTGATTGATGAGAAAACTATGCACGAGGTTAAGTAAAAAATCTTTTTATCTAAGGTTATTTTAGCTCAAAGTCATAAATTAGAATTTATGTGTATAATTTTTATTTACATCTTTGAAATAAACGGGATCTATATATTAGTTTAGAAACTAAATTTTATAATGCTTCAAAAAATAAATAAATAAGAATGTATAGAAAAGAATTATGTATGACTTATGAGAATGACTCGATTGCTAAATAATTCTAACATATTTGGCGAATTTCGAACTCAGACCGCTGATATTATTAAATGTGTAAAGACGAATGGGAAAATGATGCATGGAGTTATAGTAAAATAGTTCTTTTGATCCAACATTATCAATGTTGGTTGTACTTGGGTATAGTTGCATGTTTAGTAGTAGTTGTTGATGAAGCAAGTTTAGTTGTTGGATCTGTTTTAGGGTTGATGAGATTAGTTTAGGTGTTCCAGTTAGGGTAGTTATCATTCTTGTTGTAGTTTCATCCTATATTTAAGGTACTAGGTGATGTTGTCGGTTGTTTTTTACTGTCCTTGATTACATCCGTCATGGTAAAAACATCCAAGACTGTTCATGTTTCATTCTAACTAATATCACATTTTTAATACTGTGTCTGTGATGCTGCTGCCTAACCTAGCCTATGCCTAGCTGTAGTATTAGTTGTTGTACATTGGCAATGGCATGATATTACAGCTTGAGTTCATACCATTCTTGTAAGAAAATCAAGGCAGATTTTGAGATCTTGCCATTTCAAGGTCAAGCAGCTTGGAGACGTGTTTCTTTTGAAAGCCAGAATCCACTTGTACATGCATGCCTGTCTGGCTTTATTTCACAGCTTAATTACACGCACGCGAAATGCCTAACTGGTGAAGAATCTTGACTGCAAAATGATGAAAAAACAAAAAAAATTGCAATCTGCATCTGCATGATGCCTTCATTTTTAGAATCCTCGATGCCATGCAAGTGCATATAAACAAGAAAGATAATGGCGCTACAATCAATCAAAGTGATGACCGATGAGACACTAATTGTATAGTAGAAGATAAACATCAAGTCTTTGTTCAAAATCTTCTTTGATGGTGATGCATCCAGAATGGGTCGGGGTCTTAAATGCCATGTGTACATCAAATGTAATAAAAAGGAAATGCTTGACGTGACGTGACGTCATATCTTTTTCTTTTCCTCTCTTTCTTTTATTTATTTTAGATATTATTATTTAGAAAAGGGGATATATCAAAAAATAGAATAAAAATCCAGGGGTGGACAAAAATAACCAGCTGGCTGTAGTTCTGTCTTTAAGTGCAAATTGCCACTTCATTGCATAATAATTGGGGTCTTTGCCACGAGGGTTCCACGTTATAATGCCGGTTCCTTATTCTCCCTGAAGTTTAAGCCTCTATACTCTACCTGCCGGCTACATAAGACTTTCTTTCAAAAGACAATGATTCAAGAGTTGTAATGTTCGTTATCCTATTCAGATTAATAAACATGCCAGCTACGTTGAAAACCCACTGCTTACACCATGTCTGTTTATTCCCGACTCATCTGAGTTGTCTGGATTTAAGTCATCTGGATCTGAGAAAAATCATCTAACTCATCTGGATTTAACTTGATATGTTTGTTTTAAGTCAGATCTGACTCAAACATATGTGAGTCAGTGAATTAGTTCCATGAGTCATGAATATTTTGTTACCTGACTCAAATAGGTCAGAGTCAGGGATTATGTTTGAGCCAGAGGTCAAGTAAGACATAATCCCTGGCTCTAGACTACCTAAAGACGGTAAAATCCATAATTAACCTTTTATTTAGTCTTCCTAGTTTTAGAATTTAGTCCCCTCATTTATTTTTAATTTCAGATTTTAGTCCATCCAAGGTCATGAAAACAATTCCACTCCCCACTGACCTAATCCTAATCCTAAAATCTGATTCGGCAGTTGCTCGCGTGAGTGGGGTGTGTAGTTTTAAGTTTTCATATGCTGCCCAACTTTCACAGACTGTTATCATTTGCAAACCTTTTAACCGGCCATGAGTGAGAGACAAGCAAGAAAGTCACGGTCAACCGCTTTTTAAACTAACTTATGTAGCTACTGAAATTGGAGAACCTTGTTTGATTTTTATAGCCTAAATTGGCAAACCTTTTGAGCAGTCGTGCATGAGATTGGCAAAAGCCTCCTTGGGCTCATCTTCTTTCGTTTTGCATCAAATATCTCATTACCAGTTCCTCCAAACACAAGAATTGCATTAGACACACACATATCTGTTTTTCCTCTTGTTTCATTTTCCTCGTTGTTGTATCATCTTACTTTTTTTGTCTTGTGTTTTCCGCTGTAATGATTCAACCTCCAGTTTAGTGTCTACTAACTCTAATGATTAGATTTGTAACCATTTGATTATTAAAATAATATATATATATATATATATATATATATATATATATATATATATATATATATATATATATATATATATATCAATGATCTAAAACAAATCTAAGCCTAACCCGCTATATATTGTGTTCATTGATGTTGAAAACAAATGGTGCGAAGTTAACAAAGAAAGACCCAGAGTAGAGTGAGTTAGGTCATGTTAATTTACCTACAATCAATCATACACATATTCATCAAACTAGAATGAAAACAAAAGAAAATGTTGATTGGAAAGAGAAAAGTGATTATTGAATAATGGATGGGTGGTGTGTTTGTCTTGGCATGTACCAATCGCAACCAACACATGCATACACATATGCATCTTCATTCATTCTAAATCTGATGGGGAATATGACAGGTAAGAGACAGAATGAGTGAGTGAGTCAGTGAGTGAGATTTCCAGGTATTGGTTTCCTTCCGACTTACTCCTATTGCATTGCATTATCTTCCTCTTTTTCTTTTGGCCTCCATAAATTTGCATTTTTATCTTTCAGTTAAAAAATTCTCATGACTGCCTGCTAATTGGGTACTACTAGTTTACTGGAGATGCTACCAGAATCCATATAAGATAAACTAAAAAGTCTTCCGTTTTATATGAATTTTTGTATCCTTCCTAATAATCTGGCATCCCAATTATCAATGTTTAGAAATCGGTTTACACTTTGTTTACACTTGTTATTGGTGATGACATACCATGTTTTCAACCTTTTATTTTCCTAATATAAATTTGTATTCAGACAAATAAAATTATCATCTGGGGGTACATGTAGAGGAGGTGTACACCAAAAAAGATATACAAACCGACTCCTGGTGTATTGACCACCAAATGCAAGATTACTAAACTACAGTGTGTTTAAACAGCTAGCTAGAAACTTCTGAGAAGACTGAAAGATTAAACAGCTAGCTAGCTTGAAACTTCTGAGAAGATCGAGAAGAATGCGAACAAAAGAAAGAACATCTTTATACAAATTTTGATAAAAAGCCAGACCCTGTTTGACTCTTTTTTTTATTAAAGCAAAAAGGTTGTAATATGCACATCGTTCATAGGATACGTCATTTTTGTTTTGAGTTTCTTGATATGCAATTGAAATCCACCAACTTTTGTCCCAGTTTAGATTTTCCAGTGCAGATTCATTGCACTTATTTACACCACTTATACAAAATTGGATACAATGCAGGCTTGCAGGCATGTGCAAGAAAAAGTTACTCCCATAAACTTGAAACAAAATGAGCGTTTTGATGCACACTTCTGAACGAACACCTGAATCACCATTACGCAGGAAATCCAACGAACAATATACAAGATAGCTAAAGAAACTCAGGGTCGAAAACATACCACGTCGCCACTAGCAAGCATAGTGTCGTGTGTTCTAATACTTTTGGTGAATTTTCTGTCAGCAAATGAAACGACGACCTAAAAGTGAAAAGATCACCAACAAAAAGTAAACATAAATTTAAGGGTCGTAAAGAAGAAGAGTTGCGCATGGAGGTCCCTTAGAAAGATCTTAAGAAAACATCGTACATAAATCATGGAAGTAAACAAAAGGGAAAAGGGCATGCATGCATGATTCTGATTTTTGGACCCAGCAAAAAGATTTCTCCCATGCGGCCATGCTTGACTTGGGTGTGCCTAATCTATGAACCTTGCCATAGGGATCGTGCTTCTATCTAATAATTCTTGACTGATTTAACGCAAATTATATGCAGTAGATCAATAAAAATAGAGTTCCTCTACCCGGTTCTTCCATCCCCTATTCGTTCAACTCATTTTTTTCTCCTGAATAATTTGTTGTTTGGTACTCTCCGTTCTCTCGATTACTAAAGTTGGGACGGGGAATTTCATCAAGATACCTGCCCCTGGTGACTTTGCAACCCCATTGGAGTATGGAGACGCTCTAACCAAAGCAGAAGTTTCAGTGCCATTTTTGTTAAGGGATCGGACCGTTAAATTAAAACCGCACAAACTTGACTTTTATCTTTATAACCTGCTTTACCAATTCCCAGTAGTCGAACGGCATAAAATCGGATTTAAAAAAAAAAGTATATAGAGTACACGGAGAAAGCAAAAGGAGGTTCTCAAAATGGCAAAAGATACCGAGACGTACGGTTGAAGCAAAGGTTTCAGTACTATTCAAGGCATTTTGAACTAAATAGTCATTTTTCATGGGAAACTGTAAAAATGCATGCAAAATTGCGCCATTGCCAATTATTAACAGGTTTGAAACCTGAGATGGGCCTGGACCTGGTTAATGCCTAGATTATGAGCATTCGGCTCATCATGTTTAAACTGCACTCAAGTTCAAAGCAAATTCAATTATGATGGTACGTATTTGATAACTCGTATAGTAAATATATCTATCTAAGTAATATGTACAAGGGGGGTACTTCCAGTTGGTTGCATTTTCGTATGTGCATAAGGCTAGTCCGGTTAATAACCGGGGTAGGCTTCAGCTGAAAGTTACCATAAAGATATTGCTGGTGAAAATCTCAACTTCTTGTATGGCCGTGGTGCCTTTACACATTTATAGCTGAATAGTTTGTCCCCATTGTCCGTGGTGTTGTTTCAATTATTGTTGGTCGGCAATATTGTTTTCATTAGAGTGCATGCATGTTACCTATTCTCATTTCTTTTCACTTGTTTGTAGCAACCAGGATGATGTTTGAATAGTGTACTTGGTTTAAACTCCTCTGCATCGGATCAAGCATGACCTCACAATCCTTTTGTTTGGTTGATTTCAAGTTTGTCGACGTCGCACTAAAGACCAATTGGTCAGTAAATTTCTATCTGACATATCACTTCACATTTTGCACGGACGGTTCATCAAACTTTTAATGTTCATACAATAGTACAATACTATCTATGATTCGAAACAAGCTCATGATACTTCGCTATTGATTAGCATAGAGCAAGAATGATCATTGTACTAGGAGCCATCATACTTAGAGGATTTCACGAGGGGTTACCAGAACCAAGCAGAAACAAAATTTCAATTATATAGAATTTTGTAACTAAAGAAATGAAAAACTGGAAACATACCAGGTTGCCAAACACGTTGCAATCCGCAAGAAAAGAAACTACTAAAAAGTGAAAAAGTTGTAATTTAAAGAAGGGAGGGGTGCGCATGGAGGCCTCTTAGAAAGACCTTAAGAAAAACATCGTACATAAATCATTAATTTAACTAAAAGCAAAAGGGCATGCATGATTCTGATTTTTGGACCCAGCAAAGATTTCTCCCATGCGATGCGACCATGCTTGAGTTGGGTATGCCTAATCTTTGGACCTTGCCATAGGATGGATGATGCTTCTATCTAATGATTCTTGACTGGCTTAATGCATTATGTTGGGCCGGTTTCCACTACAGAAAACCTTCTCATAATTCTCAGTATAGTTTCTACGGCTGCAAAGGAGTTGAAGTAAAGAGATACGCGCAGGAACCATATATAGGATCTTGCTTCTATCTAATGATTCTTGACTGACTTGATCCTTCCCACCTTGGATGAGGATTTTCTCTTCTTCCATGGAACCCCATGAAACAGTGACTTGGAGAACTAGTTACAGCTTGTAATCATTTATCCAGATAGTGCTACCACGTTTTATTTCTCTGCATTACTGTTTTCTCTCTTTTTTGCTGCTAATGTGATTGTCATGGCAATTATGGAGCTTTGATGTAGTGAGTTTTGTTGAACTTAAAGAAATTTGCAGCCCCATTGGGAG
This sequence comes from Papaver somniferum, assembly GCF_003573695.1. NCBI lineage: Eukaryota > Viridiplantae > Streptophyta > Magnoliopsida > Ranunculales > Papaveraceae > Papaver > Papaver somniferum. The sequence goes on along the minus strand of NC_039362.1, from coordinate 185,419,254 downwards.
TCTGGAGATGCTCTAGACAAAAGTAAAAAAGTTTGAATGCATGAACATGCCATTTTTGTTAAAAACACACCAACTTTACTTTTTACCTTTATAATAACATGATGCTTTACCCATTTCCAATAGTTGACTTGAACGGCATAAAAATGAAATCTTCATCATGGGATTGAAGATGCAATTCAGATTTTTAAAAAGAAGGAGATACAAAAAAGTATAGAGTACAAAGGAGAGACAGCAAAAGGAGGGCCTAAAATTGGCAAAAGAGATTGAGACGCTTCAAGCAAAGGTTTTCAGCAAGTATTTAAGGTCTTTGTATGTGTTCTTTCAAGGCACTCTTCAGAGATGTCAGAATGTTCTCTTTTCATGGGGAACTGTAAAATTCAATAGGGTGGGTAGGGAGAAGTTAAAAAAAGTGGATGGGCAAGATTCGCAAGAACAAAGCTTAAATAATAAATTGCATGTAAAATGAAAAAAGAAAAAAAAATTACGCCGTTGCCGGGGATCGAACCCGGGTCACCCGCGTGACAGGCGGGAATACTTACCACTATACTACAACGACTTAGTTGTCCCTTCAATCTGGTCATTACTTATTAAAGCTAAGCATTTTATGAGTAGATAGATTGACAGCCAGACGGTCTGGGTGGTCAACTGGCTATCCATGCCATAAGCTGGCTCCACCCATGGCTTTGTACCTGTAAATAGTTTATGAATCTCACATCGACAGAAACTAGTCAATTGTATAAACTTTGAGAATGAATCCCAAATTCACAATAATCGAAAGTTTGTCTCCTTCTCCGAGTGTTACTTGAATTATTGTTGGTAGGGAAATTATTTTGGGCTAACATTATACTAAAAAGATGCCCCCGTTTTTTTAAAATTTGTTAAAGTACCCTTGCCTTGACCGTTTCATTCAAAAAACGGTAAACGGCAGTTAGCAGCTGTTAACGCTTAGGTGGCAGGGTCAAATGTCCAAAAAGCCCTTCCTCATGAGTAGAGTTGGATTTTCTTGAATCACCGATTTGAAATGCCGAGTCGAGTCCCAACCATGATGACCCCTTCTTCTGCTGCTCCAAATCAACTCCACTTCTTCTTATTGCGTGCAACACCAACACCATCTCATGCTCAGTTCATATACATTCGGCACATCATTCCATTTCTATAGCTCCTGCAATTCCTGTACTCTCAGCTGCTTCATCCATGAACTGCAACAAATACATCTCTTTCAGCTTCATCATACCAACTCCATAATTACCTCCATCTCTTCAGTTTTCTATAGCTTCAATCCCACAACTGCTCAGCCATCACCTGCAATGCAGACCTGCGCATCCATTGTCTCCCCTTACGCCAGACCAGCACAATCATGTACTCTGTTTATCATTAAGCTTCAACAGGAACATCTCCGTCAATTACATCTTGAATTCATCACTACCTAGCCATGGAAGTATCACCAACCATCTCACTGCAATTTCAGTTGAGAATCCTCTCTGCTTCCATCTTTAACTCAGCTTGTAATGCCACCAGTTTGAGCTAAGCAATCCAACTCAAATCCTTACAATTCAAGCAACACCTCCCTGTAAATTCCTAACATACATCTATTGAGCATCAAACCATCTCTTTCTCAGTCTTGTATTCACACTGTACCAATTCATTCCTAAGCATACATCTATAGTTCAGCTCCTCCATTAACATTGACTGCAATTGCAACCCATTCCATTATACAATCACCAGCAGAGAACATCTTCTTCCCCATCTCTAAAATTCACCAGTGACTCGAACAATCTCAAATTCATACAAACTCGAGCATCCAGCTGCAACATTAACTGCAACTTCATCTCAGTCACATCTCCAACTGCAACTGCATTACCAACTCGAGCACAATCAATTCAGCTCATACCAACCGACACCAGCATATCCACCTCCTGTGACCTAAGCATACATCTAAGCAGCCACCTGTTATATCATCTCAGGCCACCTGCACTAACCAGAACAACATAAGCATCAACTCCATCGTTCGAACCAACAATGAGACTAAAGTCTGCAAAGTGTTTGAACCAGTAGAATATTAATGAAACATAGAATGAACCCCGAGAATTCTAATAAAACATGATAAGTAATGAATTTTTATAGGTTGAATTGAAACAAACAAATTAATTCAGGACTCTATCATCTAAGAAATTGAATGTAAAGATAAGGATTTGTCTGTGTTGGAATTCAATTTGCTGAATACGAATTGGCAACAACACAACCACAATCAACACTGACTTTTTAGTGAGTCAATTACACAAACACATTGTGTTCCAACAACCAATTTACTCTGATATTGATATGAACATGGATGAAAACTTACCAAGAGATGCAACAGTGTGCACTGAAGACAACCCAGTACTTGAATATCAACCACGTAGCACAAAATCCCTCGAACAAAATCGCATACATCATCAATTCAACACTGGAATCTGAAATCGACCTAGATTCTTCTTTTAAGAACCCTAAATCATCATCAATTGCTCCAATTTCATTCACCATCAGCACAATCATCATTACAACCCCATGAATTTCTGCTCAACTCAAATCAAACCCTAACCCTGTATTATTTCTCCATGTTCTTATCTTTCTTCCAAGCCTCTCGAATCATCAAACCCATCTATTACTTGACCACAAAACCTCAATTTATCTCTTTCTCTGAGACTTGCATTCAAATCCACTTATTCTTCTTCTGTAATTCGATTAGCAGCACCCTCTTCTCTGTCGGACTTTGAGAATTCGGAAACCCCACAACCCTTTTTCTTCTTTGCTTTCAAACTTCGATTGATGAATACCCACTGATCTCTAAACTGTTAAACCCTTAATTTTTGCTTCTCATCCAACTCAGACCACCAACAAAGCTCTTGGTTTCAACATCATCAGCGTCTTTATTCAATTTCAGAAACATAAGAGAATGAAGAAGAAAACTGTCGGCTGAGAATGAAAGAAGATGAGTTTTATTCTCACTCGATTTAGGTTTACAGTGGAGTTTATGGTAATTTGACTCGTCTTTTTTGACTTGGTAAACGACTATTGACTCAATATGTGGGCCGAAGATTCAATATGTGGGCCCAAGACGTGAAGGTAAACGGTAAGAACACTTTAACAAATTTGAAAAAAACGAGGCATTAATTTTTTTGGGTATAAAAAATGAGGATACTTTATCAAAATTCCCAATTATTTTCGTTGCGTCGGTAGATGGTACGTACTGTCATTTCTTTTTCACTTGTTTGTAGCTGCTAGGGTGATGTTTGTATTGTGTAAATCTTTATGCTGGTTGATTTAAGTTTGTCGACGGCACTGAAGTACGCATGGCCGTTTCAATCTTTTTAATGTTCATACACTACTGGATTCCCTAACTTGCTCTCCTTGAGCCTGCATACACATGATACTTTGCTGGAGTATTTCGTAACATGGGCCATGGATGATCATCATACTGGCAGCGGATGTTATTCTAATACCGTAACAAAGTTAGTTTGTTATCGGGAAATAATATCTGCTGGGATGTAGTCAGGATCGAAGACTGGGGAGGGCTTGGAAAACATTTATGCGCACATGGAAAAAATAAAAATAAATGCTATGCAAAAAGTAAAAGAGGATTATTTATTTGATGACAATTGCAGAGTTTCCGAACTTTCGGTAAGCAATCCAGACCATTCAAACTATTGTAGAAAATTTGTTATGGGTTTGGAAGCACATTCCAAACCTTCAAACAAGAACATTCAAGCAATAACATTGCTTATTACCTGTCCAGTTAGTTTAAACAATTTACAAGACCCCCAAATTAGTCAAAGAGATAGTAAAGACGGACAAAAATAACATTGCTTATTACCTGTCATGTTCTTTTCCACGGGTATTATAGCCAATATATATTGAACAGTCCTCCAAAATATTCAACAATCCGGTCATTTTATAATAATACGAAATAGAAGAAAAACCAACGACATACCATGTACAAATACAAGAGCTTATTGAACACCATGTATTCAAAAAAGGTTCATATACACCAAGTTTCCCAAATTTACGTGTAAAAGTGTTTTCCCAAAAATTGTCACAAACCCATATTACCCAAATTATATACACGTAAAAATGTTCTGCCAAAAAAACCTGACTAAATTGGGGCCTATAACTACATGACAAAATAGGGTCATTAAGAAATAATTCATAGAAACCCCTTATCCACTATTTATGTTAATGTCTAATATGCCCCTGTGAAATTAGTGCTAATTCGGATAATTAAATGCTGTTTAATCAAGTTAATTTCAGGATTAACTTTCATTAATGCATAATCAACACTTGTAATTTTCTTTTTTTCAAACACTCGATCCAGAATCGGTTTATGTTAGTGTTTTTGTAAACCGGTTCTGGGTTGAGTTATGCCAAATGACGATGTAAACCCAGAATCGGAGTTTAATCAATACCCACATAAACCGATTTCTGGAATCGGTGTTTATATATGTACATGTAATCCGATTATGTCATACTTTCATAAACAAAATATTCATTACATGGTTTAGGAAATTAGCACACTACATACATATATAGGATTCAGTATGGGAATTCTAGAATTTGAAACATCAAATGCTCGTCAATGAACCTCCGAGCACGTCGGTACAATTTCGTATATTCTTTGTGGTGAATGAACTTAGTTTCCCCATTACGAATTCTCCATAGCCCGTTGAAACGCTCCAGCTGAAATTCTATGAATTCTTAAATGTTAGTATGTGAACTTTTGACATAGGTATAAAAATGATCGCATTACTCACTTTTTCCCTAAGAGGAGCTCGTGGATGATAGTCGTACACCATATTTCTAAATTTTGCATACTCTCGTATTGCACCTTTAATGTATTGGAATCGAAATGCCAAGTCTCTCCATTTGCGGTTATTGGGATTCCCGGTACGCCCGTAAAAGAACTCTTTAACTCTCTTCCAAAACGTTGAATAGATTTCACTCGGACGTTCACGGAACGTATTAGAAAACGATTCAACGAGACACAAATATTCATATGGTTCCCATTCCATTTTCTAGGCTAAGTGTGTGAAATGGGAGTGGCTGAAAGAGGGATAAGGACTCAACGACTAGTTTTTTTGAATTCAGTTCATACAATCGGATTTTATATATGACCACATAGACCGATTGCGTCCTTGCAAAATCATGTAAAATATGCCTCTCACAAATCAGGTTTTTGTAATGCACATGTAAACCGATTCCTGAAGTTACAGAACTTTTCTTCATAGCAATCGGATTACATATATGTACATGTAATCCGATTCTTAAAGTTATAGAAATTTTCTTCATAGCAATCGGATTACATATATGTACATGTAATCCGATTCTCAAAGTTACAGAACTTTTTTCATAGCAATCGGATTACATATATGTACATGTAATCCGATTCTTAAAGTTACAGAACTTTTCTTCATAGCAATCAGATTACATATATGTACATGTAATCCGATTCTGAAACTGAATCTCTGGGAAACTGTCAGAACCGGGTTACATATAGGTACATGTAAACCAATTCTGACTGAAAAAATGCCAGAATCTTGCATTTTTTTCACACACATTTTAGTTGGTTATTTTATTGCGTCTTGGACAAACACATACAATTTTCAGAAGAAACCAGATTAAGTCATTTATAAATTAGGAGTATAACCAAACATAATTCGTCAATAAGTTTAAGACAAGACATAAATTTTGACTCCATAATTATCCATCCTTAAAGACATAAACATGAATATAACCATTCATTCATGAACATCCCCACCACGACCACGACCAAGTCCACCGCGTCCTCGTTTACCAGGTTGGGCGCTGCTCGATGCACCTTCAGTCATTTTTTTTTTGGGGGGGGGATCTCTTCCTCTTCTCTTTTGGATCCTCTTCATCCTCCTCTTCCTCCCCAAACATTGCACCAGCTTCTACATCTTCGAGACTGTTCAATTCATCAATCAACTTTTCACTGGCCTTAATATTTGTCCCTTCCATGATTTGTAGCTTTGCTTGGGTTATCAAGTACCCGACTCGTCTTATTAGTTTCCATTTTAAAGATAAACATTCAACAAAAAACGCTAATAACATTAACAAAACCGTAATTGAGTAACAATATGCACCAGGCATTCGAGAGCCGTATCTTTGTCCTCTATCTTGGGTCTCTCATCTACTCGTATCACTCGAGTATGCCAAACATTGAGGTACCACGGCATGTAATCCGGAATTGCCTCGTCATCTGTTCGAGATGGACCATTCAAAGGATATCTATGAAACGCTCTATCTTCCCAATAATCACATGATGTTAAAGGCTTGTGAACAATGTCAACATCGTTATCATATGATTTGGTTTTCCTCTCATTGGTTTTGAATATCTTATGCTCCTTTGGGATTTTTTGTACGTAACCGCATTGTCTTGCGACTCTCGAAGGGTTGTACATTACATATCCTCTTGGGTGAAACAAAGGACCAAAATAATCATTTTTCTCTCGACACCCAACCTTCTTTCCTTTTCTTTTTCCTTTACCCATATCCTCATTGTAAGGATCAAAGACAACATCTTTCGTTGTCAAGTTCTCCAACTGGCGTCTCAAATTCAGATAATCCTTTTTTTGGTACTCCGGCTTACTTTTGTAGGTGTACTTGTCTCCATAATACTCGTGGTTCCATTCCTTGTTCTCAAAATCCCTTCGAGAAAATATTGGGAAGTGCAAATATATCCACGCCTGCAGAAAAGCCATATTCCCTCCCATTTGGTTCCTTTTAGCCCTAGAAGCCTTTCTCAACTCGTTCAACGGGTGTGCAAGGTTGGCAGTGCCCCAAGATTATTCATGAATCTTGTTAAATGGTTGCAACAGCTGGATGAATTTTGCGCTCACATGGGCACCGGAAACGTCGGGGAAGATAACAGCTCCCAGGACGTAGAGGACATACGCATTGGCCGTGGCGATGATACATTCCCGCGTCACCTATTTTCCCTCAGCACGAAGCTTATTTGTTCCCATGAAGTTGTCCCTCAACTTCGAGAGATGGAATATCCTCTGGTTTAACTTGCCGACCAGCATCTCTGACTTGGTCCTGTCCTCATCCCATTGGAACACATCCTTGGTGAACGCGTAAATCTTGTCCCACTCAAGCTCTTGCGGGTAACCTTTGGGATTCACGGCTTTCCCTTCTATGCTTAGCCCGTTAATTAACTTCGCATCATGTGGAGTTATCGTCAGTTCTCCAAACGGAAGATGCAAAGTATCCGTTTCCCCGTAATATCTCTCGGCAAAAGCGGAACAAAGAGGTCTGTCGTAACCAAGGTCCAAATTCTCGACCACAGGTATCAACCCCGTAGAATTGACTAGATCGATTACTTCCGGAACTTCTCCAACGGTTGATTCTATTCCTTCCAGTGGCCATTGCCTCATCATACTCACTGACGTTCCTGGCTTCATAAGGCGAACGACATCCTTGTGATCCTATAAAACAAAACAATCCCGATGGAAAACAATCAAACACTACACGGATAATAATGTTTACGTTACATAACATAAGGTTTAGGTACTTACTATTGTATGGAAAACGACAGCGGCCCAACTGTCTTTGTACCCCCATAACATTTGTTCTCCATCACCGGGTAATCCGTAAACGGGATCCTTAGGGCCGCGAAGAAACATCTTCTCCGGGTCAGGCATGTGGTCACCTTTCTTCTTCTTTGGGACATCTTTCTTCTTACCATCTTTCTTACCCTGTTCTTGAACTTCCCCTCCTTGTACTTGTTCTTGAACTTCTCCCATATCTTCATCAACTTGCTTCTCACTTTCTTCTTCATCACTTTGATCCTCACCTTCTTATTCATCACTTCCACTCTCATCACTTTCTTCTTCACCGCCTTCATCCTCACCTTTTTCTTCATCACTTTCTTCTTCAATACCTTCTTTGCCACCAATTTCTTCTTCATCGATCTCCTTTCCACCACTTTCTTCCTCATCACTTTGTTCAGTAGGTGTATCGGAATCAGATTCTTCATGTGTTAGGAGTAGCATTCAAATTGGATTTACTCCCCGTGGCCCTTCGGTGGGAAGCATTCAAATTTTGACCTCCTTTTCGACGAGGTTCCAAAGGTTTAGGAGTACCAAGGTCGTGTTTCTTCTTATATTTGTTTTCGACTTGCTTTTGTTGCTTGTCCTTGTTTGACCTGTAGAATACAGAGTTAAATGACAAACAACAGTAGAATAGAGTGCATTTTTATTAAGTCAAGGTAAATAATCGGTTTACTTGTGTTTGGGGGTGAAAACAATATCTGCTGATTTTGGTAATTTCGAGTGTGTGGGTGAGAAACGAGTCTAAACCCTAAACAATGTATTGCAAGGGAGTACTTTGATTCGAGAGACCAATCTGTACAAATCCGGCCTAAACCAGGAAATGGCCGTTCCAGACTTGCTTCGGTCGCAAAGTGAAGGAGAAGGGTTGGTCTAGGGAGGGAAGTGAAGAGAGTGTTGAGACCAGAATAGTTGATTCAGGAAGAGTAGTTGTTTGACAACTTGTATTAGAAAGTGGAAAGCTAACAGATGGGAAAGCTAACAAGTGATTTCTGAGTGTTGTATTCTCCTGACCAAAACTTTTTCTTTGGTGGAAATAGGTGAGACCTATTTATACAAGTCGCAATGAAACGTACCCTGGTCTCGTAAGAAGTGGAAACGCTTGAGTAAATGGAAGAAAACGGTAACGGGTAACGCCTGAATTGATGTTTCCATAATGAAGGAAAAGTTTCACCATTACTTCTTGTATTTACTAACCGCCTCACTCTTATGACACTTTCTTGTAACGGGCGCAGTGTACGTCGCACGCAGTAAACCGCCAGACTAATACCTTGATGAGCATCCCCCAATTTGTGACATGTTTTGATGTCTCGAGTGTTTTCGTGGAAAACGTGTAGCATGTTGCTACGTATGGCGTGGCCAAAGGATTTTGCGTTTGTAGCCAAGTTGGTGTCGTGGCCAAAGAATAGGTATCGTAGCCAGGTTGGTGCCGTGACCAAGAGTTAGCATCGCAGCCAAGACATTGCCACGAGTCATTTGGTGGCAGGTTTGTACGGATGAGATTTGCATCTCAGGAGGAAGGGTAGCCGTAGATTGTTGCAACCTTTCGTTTGGAAACCAGCGGCATGGTTGCAGCGTTTGCACGCCCTTGGCACGGCCAAATTAGGGTTTTGGCGTCGTGGCCAAAAATTAGCGTCGTGGGCCAAGAAATTGTCGTAAATCGTTTGGTGGCAAGTTTGTATGGCTGAGATTCGTATCTCAAGAGGAAGGGTAGCCGTAGATTGTTGCAACCCTTCGTTTGGAAACCAGCGGCATGGTTGCAGCGCTTGCATGCTCTTGGCACGACCAAATTAGGGTTTTGGCGTCGTGGCCAAGAATTGGCGCCATGGCCAAGACATTGCCATAAATCCTTTGGTGGCAAGTTTGTATGGATGAGATTCGTATCTCAGGAGGAAGGGTGGCCGTTGATTGTTGCAACCCTTCGTTTGCAGCTAGTGGCAGGGTTTAGGCGTCGCCGATCTAGGATTTTGGCGTAGTTTAGGCGCGACCAAAACTAGGGTTTTGGCATAGTTTAGGTGCGACCAAAATTAGGGCTTGGCATTGGGCCAAAAGTTTCCATGCGTTCGGTGGCAAGCTTGTACGGCTGAGATTTGCATCTAAGGAGGAAGGGTGGCCGTTGATTGTTGCAACCCTTCTTTTGGCAGCCAGCGGCATGTGGTAGGGCCGGCATGGCTTTGACATCTTTTAGGCGCGGCCAAAATTAGGGTTTTGGCAAAACCGTGATGTTTGGCCTTGGGCCGGAAGTTGCCATGCGTTAGGTGGCGAACTTGGACGGCTGAGATTTGCATCTCAGATGGAAGGGTAGCCGTTCATTGTTGCAACCCTTCGTTTGGCAGCCAGGGCATGTGGTAGGTCCGTCATGGCTTTTGGCATATTTTAGGCGCGACCAAAATTAGGGTTTTGGCAAAACCGTGATGTTTGGCCTTGGGCCGGAAGTTTCCATGCCTTAGGTGGTGAACTTGGAAGGCTGAGATATGCATCTCAGATGGAAGGGTAAACGTTGATTATTGCAACCCTTCGTTTGGAAGCCAGCGACATGTGGTAGGGCCGGCATGGCTTTGGCATATTTTAGGCGCGACCAAAATTAGGGTTTGGAAAAACCGTGATGTTTGTCGTTGGGTTGGAAGTTGCTATGCGTTAGGTGGCGAACTTGGACGGCTGAGATCTGCATCTCAGATGGAAGTTTAGCCGTTGATTGTTGCAACCCTTCGTTTGGAAGCCAGCGTCATTTGGTACGTCCGGCATGGCTTTGGCACGGAGATATGGCTGGAATGGGATGCCATTGGCACTGTGGTGCGGCTGGCATGGTTGGCATGCCTTGGCGTGAAGATGTGGCTAGCATGGCATGCCATTGGCACTGTGGTGCGGCTGGCATGGTCGGCATGCCTTTGGCACGGAGATGTAGATGGCATGGCATGCCATTGGCACGGTGGTGTGGCTGGCATGGTCGGCATGCCTTTGGCGTGGAGATGTGGCTGGCATGGCATTCCATTAGCACGGTGGTGCGGCTGGCATGGTTGGCATGACTTTGGCGCGGAGATGTGGCTGGCTGGCATGCCTTTGGCACAGTGGTGC
>NC_039362.1:185386930-185408268 GCF_003573695.1 Papaver somniferum | reverse complement strand
GGTGCGGCTGGCATGGTTGGCATGCCTTTGGTGCGGAGATGTGGCTGACATGGCATGCCATTGGCACGGTGGTGCGGCTGGCATAGTTGGCATGCCTTTGGCGCGGAGATGTGGATGGCATGGCATGCCATTGGCACGGTGGTGCGGCTGGCATGGTCGGCATGCCTTTGGCGCGGAGATGTGGCTGGCATGGCATGCCATTGGCACGGTGGTGCAGCTGGCATGGCATGCCATTGGCACGGTGGTGCAGCTGGCATGGTTGGCATGCCTTTGGCGTGGAGATGTGGCTGGCATGGAATGACTTTGGCACAGTGGTGCGGATGGCATGTTTGGCATGCTTTGGCGCGGAGATGTGGCTGGCATGGCATGCATTTGGCACAGTGGTGCGGCTAGCATGGTTAGCATGCTTTGGCGTGGAGATGTGGCTGGCATGGCATGCCTTTGGCACAATGGTGCGGCTGGCATGGTTGGCATGCTTTGGCGCGGAGATGTGGCTGGAACGACATGTCTTTGGTACAGTGATGTAGGAATTAGGGTTTGGCTTGTCGAAACCCTAATTAACATTAAAAAAAGGTACCCTGGTAAATTTCTCACAAACGTATTGAAGGGCTCAATAAATGCGCTTAGTGGAGACATTATTACTCAAGTTCTGTTTCTTTTCAGAGTGACGTCACTGTTTGACTAAGATTTTACGATTTTAACCCTAAGCTAAAAACCACCATCAACATTAAGTCACATGCTTAGCTCGGAACATGGGCATTGTTGCGAGGTAAGCATAAGATGGTGACAGACAAGGACAAAATCGAAACGGCAAGTCATGAAAAGATAGTCAGGAAGATATGGTTAACCTTTTTTGGAGGTAAGGAAAACCTGCGACTCTCGTGTTAGCAGCTCTGCGCGGATTTGGATCGAAGTGGAGCCGCTTGCGTTGGTTGGCGCGAAGTGAGCCGCTGGCATAGTGCGGCTTGGAACGGGGCCGCTAGCGTTGTATTGGCTTGGAATTAGCCGTTGGCGTTGGACGGCTTGGAACAGAGCCGCTAGCGTTGTATTGGCTTGGAATGAGCCGCTAGCTTTGGTCGGCTTGGAACGGAGCCGTTAGCATTGGTCGGCTTGGAATGGAGCCGTTAGCATTGACTTGGCAGGACGTTGGCATAGACTTGGCGTGCGTGAGCTGCTGGCTTGGGCTTGACATGGTGTAAGCATTGGCTTGGGCTCGGCATGGAGTGACACTGGCATGGGCCTGGCGTGGAGTGCTGGCTTCAGTCCGTGGAAGGATGACGAATGGCTTCGGGAAGATGACAACTTGCGTTAGTTCCGAGGGAAGATGAGGACTGGCTTCGGGAAGATGACAACTTGCTTTGGTTCCGCGGGAAGATGACGATTTCTTCTGTTTTCTGTTGTTCGTATGGATCCGTGCCTTCGTCTGCAATGTCTCTCTAGTGGATTCCAAGATTTACCAAACTCCGTCGCATTCTTGGGACGGATGGATGAAATATATGCTCGAAAACGATCATGTCAGGGATAATCTTGGGGATTGTGGTTGCGTTGTCGGTCCATCCGCGACTTTAGGTTGTTCAGTGCCTGGACCTTCTGATCGCGATGATGATATGTTGTGGATGCTTGTATGGTCGAAATCTTCCGGAGCTGGATGAAACAGATGAGTTGGGAGACGTTCCGTTGACGATTGCTGCTATCAAGTCTTCAAGGACTTTGTTCCAAAGCGACATCCTTCGAACCGTCTTCTGAATCTTGGACTTTCGTATGGAATGGGATGCGATGAGAAGTCCCCAGTTATACTTCTGTTAGATCCGATGGCATGGACGAATATGTGAATGTATCTTTGTGGCGTGCTTTTGGAGTCTTCGGTGGACATGTACGGCTTCATGTTGAGAAATTCCTGCGGCTCGTAAAACCTCGACGATGATGATGTTGAAATAAGAAATAACCTGGATGAGGGGAGTGAAAGCGTCCCGTGTTGGTAGTCCCCATGTGTAGCTTACTTTCATTGAATCACCTTGAACCCACATCCACAGGATTTGATACAAACTTATTGTACTCTTCTGGATGTGATGCTGGGATGCTCAGAATATCATATGGACGAAATATTCTGGATAGCGGAGAGGTAGAAATGAGAGAGTTATGTTGTTTATCGTGGCTCCCTCTGTTTCTTCAAGAAAATGTTTCAGCCGCATCTCTGGAGTTATCTCATGAATCTTTGATGGTCTCCGGGATGGATTGAGATGAGCAGTCCCCAGTCGCATTTTTCTTTAGTTTCTGAATTTATTTCCTCTGGGCAGGCTTGGAATCCACCGCGGCCTCGTAAAGTGTTGCAGGCATCTTCTAGACAGAGAGGTGATGATATTCTTACGCTACACCCTTAAAGAGTAGATGACCTTGTCGTGCCTACGACCTTTTGGTTGACAGTGTCTTCTGAGCTTTGAAAGTGAAGGGATTCCATGTATATCCTCAGTCCCCAAGTGTGGTTTACATGTTTCCATCTTTGTAGTGATTGTTTCTATGTTAAAGCTCTGGATGGTATCAATAAACGAGCGGCAACAGTTCGTGGAAGCAGACGTGATCAGAAGAGACTACATTGTCGTGGGAACAAAGTAGGTTGGCTGGGATTGTATGGGCGTCCATCGAAGTAAAGGGATTGGATGGATGCGCAAGCGAGCAAACTATCCATGACCATGAGTTTTGACGGGGTGGATCGAATGGTGGCCACGATTACAAAAATTGGCTGGATGCGATCATGATCCTTGACATAGGGAGTATGGTGGCACGACCCTTGGTAGGAAGGAGTGGCGGTTACGGAGCGATCCTTGGCAAGGAAAGAGGCGTTGAAGCGGCCTCGACCATTGAAGAGGATGTTGAAACTTACAGAGAAAAATGTTGAAGCTTCGGCTTCGGATCCTGGAGCAGCTTATAGAGAGAACGTTGAAGCGGAGCGAGTGCTGGAGCGAACATTGAAACGGAGCCACTGTTGGAGGTTGTTGAAGCAGAGCGGCTGCTGGAGTGAACGTTGAAGCGGCGCCGTTGCTGGAGCGAACGTTGAAGGGGAGCGGCTGCTAGAGCGAACGTTGAAGCGGCGCCGTTGCTGGAGCGAATGTTGAAGTGAAGCCGCGTCAATCAACGTGCTGTCAAACTCGACATACTTCAAGTAAATAGTGGTTAGGAGTCCCCAGTCCTATGTATCAATCGTGCTTTACAGGAGAGGTTGGGATTTGGGAACGGCTTCCTTGGATGGAAACAACTGCTTTCCTGATGCAGTGTGGTTGAGGGTTGCAAATATGTCTTGACGCTGCGCCTTGGAGAAATATAGAATCTCATATAAATGTTTCATCATAGACTGCACGATTTTTCTGGACGAAGTCCCCATAAATCATGCGGCTCCTGACGGTAAGATGGTCTCTGGGAACTCAGGAGGGTTGCGGATTTTCTTTGTCTCGATTTTGGAGAAGTCGTTCCTGATCTTCACGTGCGATGAAATTGGATTGCTGATTCCCTCCTACTGGGCGTTCAAGAGCAACGCGAGCCTTTTCATCTATAAACGCACAACCTGCTGAAGTGCCTGCGCCGATGTTAAAAGTATTCCTTGTCAGCTCCCTCTTGGGTTGACGTGACTCTTATGGTGGCCGCTCCATCAGTGTCTTGAGGAAATAAGTATCCCTTTCTGAGTTATTGACACGTATGTCTGAGCCTTACGAGAACCTTTTGTCGTTCCATCAAATCAATAGTGGTAAAAGGAGGTCGGCTTCTTCCGGCTCCTCCAGTCTCTTGCCCTGATGGTGGAGTAGCAGCGACTCTGGTGACGGTTGGAGCTGTCATACTTGAAGAAACGTTGGGGTGGCGGAAGCGGCTCTGGTTCTGGTGATCGTAGGTGTATCGTGCAGAGATGGCGCGGTTTTGATCACGGAGTGCTGGATCCATGGCGCTGTTTCGAAGGGTGAGGATGTCGCTGTTTTGATTGGTTGTGGAGTGGAGAAGATGACGCTGGAAGGGTGCAAGCTGTTAGCGTTGGAAAGGATGCAAGCTGCTGGCGCTGGAAAGGATGCAAGCTGCTGGCGCTGGAAAGGATGCAAGCTGCTGGCACTGGAAAGATGCAAGATGTTAGCGCTGGAAAGGATGCAAGTTGTTGGCGCTGGAAAGATGCAAGCTGTTAGCGCTGGAAGGACGCAAGCTATTGGAGTTAGCTAGGAGTGGAGGGGAAGCGGAGATGGCGCCGGCTAGGATGCGGAGATGGTGCAAGCTGGAGCATGGAGGTGGCGCTGGCGATCTCTTGGCGCTAGCTTGTCCACGACCTGTTAGCGTCATGGAGCGTTGCTAGCGGGCCTGGTTGCCTCTTCCCATGTATAACCAAAAATAGGAAACCTTTCTCCATTCGAGCTCCAAAATCATCATGCCTATAAAAGGTGCTACCCATCTTGTTTATCCCGTAGCATCAGTTTTATTCCCTCATCTTGGATCTAGTAGCAACACGACGAGCATACTCCAGGTATGTATTCCACGGTTCCTCCTTTAGCTTGTTCTTCCATCTTGGTGAAAACCCTAGTGTTTGGCATGTCCGTCGTAGTTTTATGGTTTGATTTGAATTGATAGACAACCGTTATCTATGAGGGTTTTGGATTATTCTTTTGGAATGAATTGTTTTAGAATAATGTTGTTTTGGTTATGACTATAAGTAGCATGAGTACCCCAGGAAATTCATGGAATTGTGAATGTTGTGCGACAGTAGAAAGCATGAAATGAAACATGGGAACAATATGGCTATCGGTTTTTATCACCCCTGTGAAGATTTGAAGTAGTAGACCATGTATTTTGCCTAACAAGACTTACTCGATTTTTTGGATCTCTTAACGGAACTGGAACTCCCGGGTGCAAGTCCGATTTTTGTGGGAAGCGCCGCCGTGATCGCGAGAAGTCCCTCGTCACTCCTTGTCTTGTGATATCTGATAATTTAGCCATTGATTCCCGAGCGGATTTTTTGCTTCTACCATCTTCAGATCGGTGTTTGAAATATGAAATCAGGAATTGAAAATTGACATTGTAACTGAGCGATTAATCTCCCACTGTGGTCGCCAATTGTTTGAGGGTGAAAACAGTTTCTGACTGATTTTGGTAATTTTGAGTGTTTGGGTGAGAAACGAGTCTAAACCCTGAACAATGTACTGCAAGGGAGTACTTTGATTCGAGAGATCAATCTGCACAAATCCGGACTAAACAAATAAATGGGCGTTCCAGACTTGCTTCGGTCACAAAGTGATGGAGAAGGGTAGGTTTAGGGAGGGAAGCGAAAAAAGTGTTGAGACCAGGATAGTTGATTCGGGAAGAGTATTTGTTTGACAACTTGTATCAGAAAGTGGAAAGCTAACAGATGGGAAAGCTAACAACTGATTTTTGAGTGTTGTATTCTCGTGATCAAAACTTGTTCTTTGGTGGAAATAGGTGAGACTTATTTATACAAGTCGCAACGAAGCGTACCCTGGTCTCGTAAGAAGTGGAAACGGTTGAGTAAATGGAAGAAAGCGGTAACGGGTAACGCCTGGAATTGATGTTTCCATAATGAAGGAAACGTTTCACCATTACTTCTTGTATTTACTAACCGCCTCACTCTTATGACACTTTCTTGTAACGGGCGTAGTGCACGCCGCACGCTGTAAACCGCCCGACCAATACCCTGATCAGCATCCCCCAGTTTGTGACATGTTTTGATTCTCGAGTGTTTTCGTGGAAAACGTGTAGCATGTTGCTACGTGTGGCGTGGCCAAAGGATTTGGCGTTTGTAGCCAAGTTGGTGCCGTGACCAAATAATAGGCATCGTAGCCAGGTTGGTGTCGTGACCAAGAGTTAGCATCGCAGCCAAGACATTGCCATAAGTCGTTTGGTGGCAGGTTTGTATGGATGAGATCTGCATCTCAGGAGGAAGGGTATCCATAGATTGTTTCAACACTTCGTTTGGCAACCAGCGGCATGGTTGCAGTGCTTGCATGCTCTTGGAATGGCCATATTAGGGTTTTGGCGTCGTGGCCAAGAGATTGCCATAAATCGTTTGGTGGCAAGTTTATATGGTTGAGATTCGAATATCAGGAGGAAGGGTAGCCGTAGATTGTTGAAACCCTTCGTTTGGAAACCAGCAGCATGGTTGCAGTGCTTGCATGTTCTTGGCACAACCAAATTAGGGTTTTGGCGTCGTGGCCAAGAATTGGCGCCGCGGCCAAGAGATTGCCATAAATCGTTTGGTGACAAGTTTGTATGTCTGAGATTCGTATCTCAGGAGGAAGGGTAGCCGTAGATTGTTGCAACCCTTCTTTTGGAAACCAGTGACATAGTTGCAGCGCTTGCATGCTCTTGGCACGACCAAATTAGTGTTTTGGCATCGTGGCCAAGAATTGGCGCCATGTCCAAGAGATTGCCATATATCGTTTGGTGGAAAGTTTGTATGGCTGAGATTCGTATCTCAGGAGGAGGGGTGGCCGTTGATTGTTGTAACCCATCGATTTCATCTAGTGGCATGGTTTAGGCACAGTGGTGCGGCTGGCATGGTTGGCATGCTTTGGCGCGGAGATGTGGCTGGCATGGCATGCCTTTGGAACAGTGGTGCGGCTGGCATGCTTTGGCGCGGAGATATGGCTGGCATGGCATGCCTTTGGCACAGTAGTGCGGCTGGCATGGTGCTTTGGCGCGGAGATGCGGTTGGCACGGCATGCCTTTGGTACAGTGACGTGGGAATTAGGGTTTTGCATGTCGAAACCCTAATTAGCATTAAAAAAAGGTACCCTGGTAAATTTCTCATAGACGTATTGAAGGGCTCAATAGATGCGCTTAGTGGAGACATTATTACTCAAGTTCTGTTTCTTTTCAGAGTGACGTCACTGTTTGACCAAGGTTTTACGATTTTAACCCTAAGCTAAAAACCATCATCAACAACTCGATATACATATAAACTCTGATTCATAACATAATAAAATTATCAATCGAATTTTTAAAGTGCTAACGTAAACCGATTCCAGAAATTGGTTTTCTCGATATACATATAAAGTCTGATTCTTTACTAAACAATCGGTTTCTGTGAACACATATGTAATCCGATTCTAAAAAAAAAAGTTACCGAAGAAACGGCTATAAGAATCAGGGTATTTATACATTAACATACTACGATTCTTATTCACATGCAACACAATCAGGGTATGTGATTAATAACATCAACCGTTTATAAATAGAATCGGTTACTTCTGCACTAACATAATCCGATTCTCTAAAACCTAGATAATTTTGAATTCAAAAATTTCGGTTTCTAAGGGATTGCATGTTACTAAAACCTAGTTTAGAGGATTGGGTTGATAGAAAAGTACCTGATTCGACCCATTTCATCCTGTTGTTGTTCGATTAGAGATGGTTCTTCTCGAGCAACCGTTTTCTTCTTCGGTTTATTTCCAATTGCTTTAACCATTCCGGGATTACAGTCACTAGGATAAGTGATTCCAGTGGCTTGTTTGTATCTTGATGGTTTGGACATTTTATAGAAGAAATAAAACGATTAATCGTTTTTGGATCGTTGATAATCGACGATTTTTGGTTTCAAAAAAATGAAAAAAGAGGGAGTGAGTAGAGGAGATGAAGAAACGATTTTTAAGTCAGAAATTAAAACTGGTTTTAGTTAGGTTTATTATGAAGGATTGATGGGGGTAATTTAGTAATATTAATATTTTTTAGGGTAATTTTGGTTGTTTCAATAAATTTAGACAACCCTTATCATTGTGTATTAGGTAGATGAAGTAATCTATAGGCCCCAATTAAGTGGCATAATCCTCAATTTAGCCAGGCAAAAAAATGATTATCACCAACCCAATCCTTGTACATAAGCGGTACCCTGCGATATCATATGTTGTTAAATCCATCTATAATTGAATCAATATCGATAGATCCTGCAATTACTTGTTCGATATACGATCCCTAGAAAAAATAATCTTCCGTTTTGTTACAAGCAGTTATTTTAACTAATTTCGATATATTTCCGCAGTTGTTGTAGGAACGTAAAGAGTCGATACAATACGAATTAACCTATCAATCATTGGGTAAGTTTCTGCCTTCTTTGTAACAACTAGATTCCGACACAACTCGGAAACACTTGATAAGTTTTGAAAATTCAAATGTCTAACTACATCATGGCCATAATTTTGTAACTCTTTTATCAAAATGTGTACCTCTTGCAGACTGAAATCTAGAGTATAGAATCTCTTAGCAAGATTACAAAGACTATCTACATTGAATGACTTAAAAGAATCTCTAGGATCCAAACAAGAGCAAAAAATTAGCAATTCTAGTGTGTCTTCTGGAAACCTACGATCCAACTTTAACAACTGACAATCAATTGTAGAATCAAATATATCAACACGAAAGTGATGGTCTTCTGTGATAATATCACGTTGTTGACAAGAACGACATGTACCCTCCATATCAGGTATATGAACATCATGTTTAACACAAAATTCCACCCCAGTTGTAATAAAATCTTCCCAACCCTTTTCTCTCAATTCTTGAAGTAGAGATTATGGTTGAGACTGAAGACATATCGTTAACTATGTCTTGTGTTTTCATTTGAAGGTTTTGACATAATATTTCATTAATTCCCATAATTTTATACATTAGATGCAAGACAAAGAAAAACCTGAATGATCTCATTTCTTCAGAGATATTTTGAGCTTCACCAACTTTAGCAGTCACGTTCGGATTACTTGCGCCAATATAATTTATTGTTGTACAAGTTACTTTGAGCTTATCAAGAACTTCAACGAGTATCCGTATCACGTCGCAAAGTACCTATTTGGTTTTCCCTTTTCCATGTCTCAAGTTCACCATTTTCTAACCCTTGCAATTTCTTTTTCCTGGGCAGATTGAAAGTCACCAAAACAATGAAAATAAGCTGTAACGAGATTAACGATTGATGTTAACATTGAACAAAATTTTCAAATTGGACCCACTAATTTAGCTGTCTTCACAATAGCTAATTGAAGGCTATACGAAAATCAATGAACATAAAATGCATATTTTCATTCTTCAAGAAACAATACTTGTAATCCATTCCGCTGACCTCGCATATTACTAGCACCATCATACCCCTGCCCTCTCATATATTCAATTTGAAGATCATATTAATTAAGGATTTTTGTTATTCCTTTTTTCAGAGTTAAAGCGCATGTATCATCAACACGTTGAATATCAAAAAAACTTTCTTGAACATAACCATCCATATCCACATACCTTAAAACAATCACCATTTGCTCTTTCTTGGAAGCATCTCGGGATTTGTCAACAATATACAATAGTTAGCATTTCAAATTTCCTCAGGAACCTTACTTCTAACTCTCTTAGATATATTACTCAAAATATATTTTTGAATATGCAGAGAGGTATATTGGGTATTTACAAGAGCGTTCTCCAAGACAATTGCATTCACATTTTCATTAAGTGTTGCTGAAAAATTTAGCAACTTAATTACATTCCCGCGATTCCTTGAACTTTTTGACTCATCATGACCTCTGAATACACATTGTTGAAGCAAGCTATCTTAAAAATTCAGTTGTTGTCTTGAGACGCAACCTATTTCTCTTGACAACTTCTTTTGATTGTCTATCCATTAAAACACTGATTTGTTGAGCTGAATTATTTAGATCATCAGATTTCCCTTTGGCAGCGGAGTGTTCAAAATGAATGCTTCCCGAGTGAATTAGGAATGGACAATCTATTCCAATATTAACAAAGCTCCACATTCTAAAACTTTCACTAGTGAATGCTGGCTTCTTTGTTGGATCTGTTTCGAAAAGGAAATAATGAAAACAATATGAAATATCTTTAGAAGGTGAATACTCAACCCAAGGGTATCTCGCGAGCCAAGTATAATTGAACCTACGCTTTTTCTTTCTGAATTTAGAGAGTGCATAAGTTAATTTTGGTTGATAAGGCCCTAACTTTAAATATGCTCGTCGAACTTCATCACGCTTGTTAATATCATGTTGCATTACTGGAATGCATAGTCCGTGGTCATGTTTTAATGGAATAGCTTTCATTCCTTGAGGTCTGATTCCTTTTAATTGAGTTCTTCGGGTGAGAAAATCTTCGGGTTCAAGTCTCTCTGTTAGAGCACTGCTCGGTCGAACTCGCAAGCTTTGTTATCTCAAGATTGTTTGTCAAGTTTAGGTGATCAAAACTATAAGTCTTGATTTCTAGTATACTTATAGCTATGTCTCGGATTAGGATATAATGTGTATTTGAGCTTTAGAATTCACGGTGTTCATCGATTGAAGACGATGATCTACTATACTAAGGAGAGATTGGAGGAACTTCATCAACAAAAGGTATGTGGATACTAAAACTTATCTAACACTCATAAGTCTATTATATTCTATCTCCTAATGAGACTAAGTCGTACAACTATATAGACTTTTACATTATACACATTTGATATTTCGAGCTAAGTTTAACTCGCTTATATCTTTTTCGAAATATGTGTTGGAAAGCTTTTTTATTTAACTATGTTCATCATTATTCTTGACGAGTTTAGTTGGAATCAACTTATTTGTTGGAAACTAAATAATGAATCAAAATATGACCATGTGAAAATTGCCTTGAAACATCTTACATGATTTGTGTGAGACAGTCATTTGATGTAGACTCGGAATGTTTCGTATTGATTATTCGATCACTTTAAAATTACTTATAAGCTAATAGTTTGTGTGAGACAGCTATTGTTGTCTTCTAAGGATGTTTCAATAATTGAAATGGGAGTCTAGAACAAATAAACATTTTATAGATATAGCATAGTATGCATACCAGTATGCAAAATGTTGTAGTATGATTCAGGTCCGGGAACCAAGTTTTCATACCAGTATGCGAAAGGTTTCACCTGAGTTAGGTCCGAAACGAAAATATGCGTACCCATTTGCGAATTGTTGGACGTGACCAAAGTTCGAAACTTAAGTTTGTGTACCCGTTTGCAAGCTAAGTTAGTTTAAGTTCTAAAATAGGTTAAGTATGATTTCATGCTCATGAACAAATACATTTATATATTAAGGAATGCAATCTTTTCAAACTGTGGCTAAATGTTCCTAATTGATTCTTTTGATACAATCTGATTTTGTTTCAATTGTGTCTTATATAGTTCTATGAGAATATAAAAAATTTAACAACTCAAAGAGTAACACAATTAGATTCATTTTATTATCATTTGATCTATAGAAGTGTTAGATGAATGTGGTTAATATAAAAGTGTTCATATGTCTAACTTCAGTTAACTATTGTTGAGCCAACTCAATATACACGTTTAGGTGTCGTTACCCATATCTAAATGAAGGTATATTTCATTTATGTGTAACAAGCTAAGACCATCTAACGGTAGAGAGGTACTGCTTTGGTTTTAAGCAATCTTAGCTTGAATCGTAATGCAGGATTTCATCTAACGGTAAATATTGATTGATTTATTTCAAAGCTATCAAACCATGATTTGAAGATTATATAAGGGAGAACTCTAGCAACTGCAAAACTTAATCCCCACACATCCTGTGTGATACTAGTTGCGTACTAGAGTCGATTCTCCTTTAACCTAGCTTTTTCCTAAAACCATTATAGGTTAACGACTTAAAGACTTCATTAGGATTCTGAAGCCAGACCCAACTATTTTCTCTGTAGTTGCGTTTTCTGATCTTACTTGTTCTATCCCGTTAAGTACTATCTTCTATAAGATTGGATCGATATTTATCTCCGATAGGTAAGATATAAAAAGTAATCACAAAACTCTTCGTCTCATTCTTTGTGATTCCAGAATAACTTGTTCTATTACCATACAGTTAAGTTATTGTGAGGTAATTCATATTTCTAGGATGTTCTTCGGGAATATAAGACCGGATTATCAATTGGTTCCTATTCACCTTAATTTATCAAAAGACGGAACAAAACTTCGTAGGTATTTCTGTGTGAGACAGATTTATCTATCAAAATAGAATTTTCCGTGGGGGACAGATTTGTTTATAAAGTCTTCGACTTTGGGTCGTAGCAACTCTTAGTTGTGGGTGAGATCAGCTAAGGGAATCAAGTGCGTAGAGTCCTACTTGGTTTTAAAGGCGTAAGGAATGTGACTGTACCTTAATCGGTGTGAGACTTGGTTAGGTCTCAACTACATTCCAGTCCGAAGTTAACTTGTAGTAGGATAGTGTATGTAGCGGCTTAATACAATATGGTGTTCAAATCTGGACTAGGTCCTGGGGTTTTTATGCATTTGCGGTTTCCTCGCTAACAAAACTTCTGGTGTCTGTGTTATTTCTTTTCCGCATTATATTTGTTTATATAATTGAAATATCACAGGTTGTGTGTAGTTCAATCAATTGGTAAATCCAACCTTTGGTTGTTGATTGACACTAGAACATTGGTCTTTGGTACCGTTCAAGTTGTTTCTTATAATAATCAGGCTCACAGATTTCTATCTGTTTGATTTGCTGATTACATTGAGAAACAGAGATATAACTCTTGGATATATTTCCTTGATTGAGTCTGACTGTCTAGTTGATTCTCTTGGAATTATATTGGAGTTAGTCCATACATATTGCTGAATGAAATATTGGGTGTGGTTATTAGACCCCGGATTTTTCACTCTTGACAACTACTTTATCGAGCTCAATGTTCCCAGCAAACCTTTCTGATTCAGCTTATTTAGGTATATGCTTGTAAAACGCTTCCAATCTTCCTCGTTTGAGTTTCGAATGTGAAAGATCTATCAGCCTGAAAATTTCAGTTGTTTCAATAATAAATTTATGATAAAAATGCAAACATTACTAATTCACATCACAAGCTTACTACCAACAAAAATAAGCTGCACCAGAAACTATAACTCTTAAAAGACTTCAATTTTTGTTTGTGGCAGTAGTAACTAGTAGTCCACTACTATTCAAAAAAAAAAACAGTATTAATAATGAACAAACCAACTGATGAACTAGAGAAACCATAATCAAAGTTTGGTTTTTTATTCTTAAAAATTCAAAGTATTGTTGTGCACACTTCTTTAGTACAATAAAAAAAAATCAGAAATTCTCAGCCAAATTATCAATCACAATCGGGACTAACACCATAAAATTCAATTCTCATGAATCCTGTCAACTAACTCGCCTAATTTGATTATCACATATTCATTTATAACATCAGAGATTAGTAAATTATACTTATAACAATCAATTTTTAAATTGAACAAACCTTGTAAAATTAACCTAAAATTAAGAAAAGTAGAAAACCTCATGTCCTTTTCATGAAAGTAAGCAGTAAGTTGATAAAATTTCATCCTTAACCCATTAGATCACATCAAATCGGTAAAATCACCTTACTTAGTTTTTTTTTTCCTTTTACCTCTTTCTCTCGCTCGATGAACAGAATCAAAGATTTTTTTTTCATTTACTCATGCATTTGGGTTTTACTGGATTCTTACCCTGGCTTGTCTAAAGGTATACCTGGGCTTGAACTAAAATGGCCAAATTTTACTACCTATTTTAAAAATAAAAGATTGTTAGGGGTGGATTAAGCCAGGGGGAGTTTGTACATACTTCCCCCTAGTGATCTGAGTAATTCGTCAACACCAAATTGTGCATTGATAAAAAAAAAAAGATTACTAGCTATAATATCAGTAACCTGAGTTCGAAACTCATCATCACCAAATTTTTATCTATCAAAAAATAAATAAGTGAAAAAAATAAAATAATAGTTAAGCCTTAGGATTATTCTTACTACGAACAAGCTCCTAATTACAAAGTGTCTCATTTACACCAATACCATGAACAATGTTATCAATAAGAACACCATCGAATTATCAAGCGTTTTATTACAACACTTATTTCATGTAGACCTTTATGCCTATTCCTAAATTTTTTGTTGTTTTTCTCCTTCTAAATTTGTCAGCAAACAACAAAGAAGGTCTTGACTCAAACCTATCTTCATCTTATATAATTGTGGTAATTAGTATTAATTTATATAGGATTTAGATTTGAAATAAAGTAGAAAGAAATGGAATGAGAGAAGATAAAGAAAAACCAAAAAGCTAGAGAGAGAGAAGGATATAGAGTTGGGATTTTTAGAGAAGAAGGCGATATATAAAATCAACAAAGGGTCATTTGAATTAAAGGTAAAATGTGAAATCCTTTATATTTTGGTGTTTTCTTTGGGTATTTATTTTGTATGATTTTGTATTGTTGGATTTTAGTAATTTAATCACACAAATATATATCTCCTAATGATGATCAGGCTTTTGAAATTGTTATATAACATGATTAAGTATCTATGGTTAAATTTTGAGAACAATACACCAAAAATTCACCGTTGAATGTTTCTTTAGATTTAGGTTATAGTTTCTGAAATTTTGGATAGTTTCGTTTTGCTGTGATTTTGATATTCTTAGGCAGTATTAATGATTTTAAAATTAGTTAAGGTCTTAACAAAAGTTTTAGATACATATTTTATCTTTCATTTTGATTTGGATTTTCTTAATTTGAAACTAATATGAATTTATGGTGGATACTTTGGTAAAATGATGTTATCTGCCTAGATTTGTGATGCGTTTGTAAAATCAATAATTTTTGATTGAGCCGTTAGTTTAATGTGAAAAATTCGGGTATGTTATATATAAATATATCAGGAATTTTCATATGAAATTTGAAGACGATCGGATAAAGTTATCACTATGAAAACTGTAATTAGCTTGTTTGCATAAATGCTTGAAAGAAATTCATGTTGTTGTTGCCTGTGTTGTTTATAAAAATCATTTACAAAATGAAATGAGTTCATGTTTTTTCCGTTAGATGAAATTTAGTTTCATCCTAACAGCGGGTAATGATCCCCGAGAGTTAAATGGATAATGATCCCCATGGGAACTTGTGTTTCCCGACCATCGATGGTGGATGTCCGTGCCGGTAAACGATAGGTGGATGTACGAACCAAGGTTTTTGTATTGTGAATGAAACGGGTAATTATCTCCGAGAGCATATGGGTATGATCCCCATAGGAACTTTTGTTCCTGACCATCGATGGAGGCTTTCCGTGCCGATAAACGATAGGTGGGTGTACGAACCAAGGTTTTCGTACTGTGAACTCATGGTTGATCTGTGACTATATTAATACGTGAATAGATGTGTTGAATCATTGATGAATGACTTGTTGACAATCATTTTGGTATTGTAAACTCATGGTTTTTTGGTGACAATATTAATATGTGAATGGCGTGTGGAAACTTAAATGGATGAATTGTTGAAAACAATATTGTTGTTGTAAATTGTTGAGTTGATCCTAAATGGATGATTTGTTGATAATTATATTAATGTTGTGAACCCATAGCCTGAATTCTAGATTGGATAATTTATCGAAAATATTGTTGGTATTGTGATTCTTGAATATATCAATGATTCGCTGAAGTTGTACTGTGTTCTTGTTATATGTTTTTCCTTGACAAAATGATTATGTTTGCGCATATTTAGAGAATTGAGAATGCATTCTACTGAGTTGTCATCTCACCCCAATTGACATCCCTGCAGATTTATTAGAGTTGCGCAGCGGAGGTTAGAAATGAGTGGCTTAGTGATCGTGTTGTTTTCATGTAATTGTTTGAAATGTAAATTTGAACTAAAATGTTGTTAAAGATTTTTTAGTAAATTCAAATTCATCAATTCATGTTTCATAAAGCTTTTATCATGTTTGATAGAAAAATTTAAGTAAGAGAAATATATATGTATACGTCTCTTTCCGACCCCTAACGCTTCGAGTTCAGATCTCCATACGGGTTTGATCCTGGTCCGGAACTAGGGATGTTACATGCACGTTAGGCGTAATTTTCCGGTATGTCACACACATAGTCCATATTTCCATACCAACAATATGCGATTTAGACATTTATTGCTTACATTAAAGTGTGAAGTAACTTAAAGTTTGATTTATACGACTAAGTACCCTAATATTGGTGACAAACATTTCTTTGGATATGTAATACTACTAAAACACACACCATGATGAGATACTGAGATATTTTAGTCCAACTTGTCTAAGTCTAATTCGTCTAAATATTAATTTATTTTTATTTAATATATGATATACAGTATAACCCCTATAAAATAATAGTGTCAGGACCGGTAATATTTATCAATTTATCGCGATATTAAATAATCGCATAAATTAATAATTATTAAATTATAAATTAACTAATAATTTATTAATTTGTCGTCTAAATGCAGAGAAGATTGATGTTTTAGATGCGACGAACCTTGTCGTTTCTTCTTGGACAATATATGTTCGTGCAAATGCAATTGTAAATTTTTTTCGTCATTGTAAAATTCGTTCAATGGATGACATTGTATCAGAGAATCCAAGTGCAGCGTTAGATAATGAAAGCACCGGAGAATGAAAAAAATTGATCAGTTGATTGAATCATGACAGTGGAGTGGATGTTGAATTTATTTTAAACTACTTTCAAGTGGATATTACTTGAGATTTGTTGGCTAACAAAAAAATAATTGAGAGTGTCATGGGAAAAGACGAAAGTAATGATGTGGAAGTCCAAGATAAAAGTGTAGTTATAGAGCCACCTTTCCGTAAAGAAGCCATCAAAGCTGCGAAGATATTGGATAGGTTTTTATTGCATCTAGAAACGACAACACCAAAAACTCTTCTAATGTTAAGAAAAATCCAAGATGAAATTCAATGTGACATTAATTTTAAGAAAAAGCCAAGTCACAATTGAATCATTCTTTACCAAATTAGCATAAATATAAAACTAAATGTATATAAATTGGAGAGTTATTAAATTATATATTGGAAGGGACCTATAGAAAGCTTAATTTTTTATTTTTTTTATAATTTAGCGAATTATTAATTTAGCACGTTGGCCCCGACTCGGGACCGGCAAAATTTATTAATTTATCGTGATTATTAATTTATCGCGTATTAATTTGTAGGGGTTGTACTGTACATATTTTACGTTTTATTTTTTGCCACAACTGCAAAATCCAGCTCATAAATGTATAAAACTTATTGACCAATTATCGGATCTACAACCAATTCGAACCACTTGTCGTATTTGTCTTCGTTACAAAGGGTGAATGATGTCCCATACCTTTTCCCTCATTTTCTCTTCTATTTAATGTATTCTATTCCAAGGACGGTGGACATAGATCGGGGCTTGTGTGACTTTCCAACTGTATCAACCAACTGTCAAGCATATCTTTCTCCATAATAATAAATACCAAGATCCCCGATAGGACAGTAGAACACAATGCACTAAAGTGAAAATTCCTTGATCATTTGGGAAACATCATGGTTTATTTCCTCGAAATCCTCATACGACATCATAATAACAGTATGTTTGTTCATAATAATGTGTTGGTATCTCCATGCATACATATTATTTACCTCTCCAATGTTTTTTTTTGTTGTGCCAGATGCCGACTTCATACCTTACTATGATTTTTTTTTGTATAGTGTAAAAGTCTTGATATGCCAACACAAAATTTTATATACCAGCAAAGAAGAAAGAAAATATCATACAATCAGTTACTTGCTATTTGTAAATAATATACATCCAAAGGATATGTACTGTCTAACCTCACATAGATGCACTGCAAGAAGGGAGTGTTTTAAGTTCGAGAGATCTGTAGGACTCTGGGCTAAACCAAGACAATAGCCGTTCCATAGTCAATTCGGTCACAAGAGAGGATGGGTCGATCTGTAGGAGGGAAGCTGAGAAATGTGTAAGATCAATGGTGATCAAAGATTGTAGGTGTGTTGTGTTTTCTGCGTGGAGAAATAAGATAAGTTCTGATTGATTGAATTTTGCTCTGTTGAGAGTAATTTCTCAGATGTTGAGTTCTTAATCTCTTGTTGTCTATTCGACCAGAGATTATTCGTTGTTTCAATCATGATTCAGAGACTTATTTATATTGCAAGAAATGTAGACACCTTGATCCCATGAAGCGTGACAATTCTGGAGTCAAAGAGTGGGGATGTGGAAATCGTGTTAAAACCAGTTGCTCATCGTGCAGAGACTTGGTTGATTTCCTACCCACTACTTTGCTAACTCCTCTAACTGCTTGCACGACTTGCTCACATTCTCATCGTGTATGAACAGTACTGTAGACCGCCATTCCAAAACCCTAGTTCATATCCCCCATGTGACATGATTGATGTCTCGTGATTTTAGTTAGTCAATTGCTGACTTGACGAAACGATGAGTCTTTGTATTGCTGAGTTGAACATGATTTGCAAATGTTCTAGGACTCATGAGTTGAACGTGTCTGTTGAAACAGAGGTATAATTTTCGAATGAATGTTGATAGTTAAGGTGAGAAAATGTTGCTGATTTGTTGAGTATTGATAGTTGAATCAATATTCCTTAGTCTGAGCAAATATTGCTCATCTGAGAAAATGTTGCTCGTTTGATGAATTATTGGTAACAAAACCAAATAAAATATTAATTTAAAATACTGGCAACTGAACCGAGTATAATTAATTAATTAAAATGTTGATCACGAGATCAACGTAAAATTATTAGCGTTTTAATCTGGAATTGCAAACCTTGGATTCGAAAACCCTAATTTCGATCAATTGATGGTTTATTGAAAATCAACCGCGGAGTGAAGGAGGGACCGGCTATATGGGATGACGGATCGACCATATAGCGCCCAGATGCTCGAGTGAGCAAATACCAAAGTCTCTTGAAGACCAGTTGGTGGAAGGATGATTAAATGCTGGTTTAATCATTTATTAAATTAATGCTCCTCCGAGCCTTAGGTGATAAAACCTAATTATGAAGAGATGAGGGACCGACCAAGGTGTCATGAAACCGGCCCTGGTTGGTCATGGGATCGACTGACAATCGTTTTATGAAATTCCAAATTGTTTGGAAGAGTTTGAACCTAATGCGAACAAATTAGGTCAAATGATGAAAATATGCGGGACCGACCTCTTGCAGGCCAAAGAGCCAACCCTGGTCGGTTAAGGTAATACGTTCATGTCACCAAAGTGCTCGTGCCTCAGTCCTGAGAATTTTGATATTTTCTGGCGTGCATTTGAGCAATCATTTGAGAAAATATGAAGAAATCAAGGTTTTTTTCTCAAACTGGGGAAACTTCATAAGATGAATGAAATAAGAATAATAAAATAAGGAATCATGAAGTGTGGGACCGGATATGGCCAAGGCATGGACGGCAGGCCAGTAATCCCGGTCCCCTGGCACTTTTCCTAATTTTATATTATTTTCATGATTTTAGGGAAATATCATGAAATCAAGGAGTTTGTTGAAACTAAGGAGTTTCCTTGAAGTGAAGGAGTTTCCATGAGATGAAAGAAACCACAATAATAATAATAATAATAATAATAATAAAATAAGGGTCATGTGGGACCGGCCATGGCTAGGGCATGGTCGGCCGGCTAGTGGCTCGGTCCCGTGAGTCTTCCCTAATTTTATATCTTTTCCTTGATGTGAAGGAAATATCATGAAATCAAGGAATTTCATGGGATGAAGGAAATAATAATAATAATAAAATAATAAGGAATGCAAGGTATGGGACCAGCCACAACTAGGGCATGACCGGCTGGCTAGTGAGCTCGATCCCGCGACACCTTTCATAATTTTTATTATTTCCTTGATACGGAGGAAACACCATGAAACTGAGGAGTTTCCTTGAAGTGAAGGATATTTGTTCAAATGAAGGGATTTTCATGAGATCAAGGAAAAATAATAAAACATGATAAAATAAAGAATTAGGCGTGGGACTGGCCACGGACTGGCCGGCCGGTAGGCCCAGTCCCCCCGCGCCTTAGTTAATTATTATTTTATTATTATTTTTCTTCCTATTTTGCATAGGTTCATCGTTTGTTCGTATTTTAGAATGCTCGTTCGTGCATTCAGGTGCTCCATTTTGGTCGGGGCTTACTCGACAGTGGCTCAGATGCTCGTGCATTGAATATTTATTACTAACCCATGGAATTCTACTGGAAAGAACCACGAATTGAAGTAATGAAATATTTGAAGAATGTAGAATATTTCTGAATATTTCAGTTAATGAATTTAAGGATTAGAAATAATTAATTGATGGCTCTATACTAACATGCATGCTGTCTAGGAGCATTAATTATCTGAGAATTGAGTAATATGAGCTCGTTGAAGCGTCATATTTCCTTTATATATTCAGGGAAAACATTGTTACATCCTGAAAACGTTATTGCTCTATACTATCAGACAAGCTATCTAGGAGCCGTCCAATCTTTCGATTCTATATAGAAGTAATTACTGAAACTGCTCAGTATTCATGCGATATGCCGTTTCCTTAGCTGAGAAACTACACATCTACATATACTCTGAGAGACAATATTCTCAGTCAGAGATTCTTGCGGCATGAGCTTTCATGCTTCGTTGAGAGACATGAGCCTCAATACTCATCTGATTGCTGGATCAGGAGTATGCATGTATAATTATGAATTTATGATTTTATCCTTTGACGAAAATCCACCATCTACATAAGTCCCCTGCTTAGTGAGGGACAGTCATGTTCCTCAGTCAACACTGGATGGTGATTTTCTAGTTATAAACAAAATAAGTAATTGAACTTAGTCGTAAGATAAGATGTTACCGGATTTTCGATTATGCGAGCGAACCATGGCTTGAACGAAGATACCAGTGGCATGATAGAACGTCATCTAACAAGCATAAAGTGGTGTAGCACCACTGATTTGGTGATGGAATCTTGGTCGATTTAGGATTCACGGGCCGGGCCCAAGAAGGAAATCCTTGTGGAATTAGGTTTTGGAAATAAAATTTGATATAAAAGGGAATAAATACCTCTCCTTTTTTTATTTATCTTCCACGATCGACCACCACCTTCATCTCTCCATCTCCTTCACGTCAGCAGTAGGAAGGAGATTTTTCGCCGGAGCTCAACGCCGCCGACCATCGCCGCCACCGTCCGACCGGCGCCGACCAGGTGCGTGGATTTTTTTTTTTGTGTTTGCTGTTTCATGAGTTGTTCATGACAAATTTATATATATATATATATATGTGCATATATAGGTGTGAATTTTGTAGAAAACCCTTGTTTGAAAATGTATGTTCGTTCGATCGTTAGTTCAAGAAACTAGTAATAATCCTTGACTTAGGAGAGATTTTTTTATATATATAGACCTGTGTCTAGTGATAAAATTTTGTTTATGAGCTTTCATTAAAGCCAAAACTTTATCTTGAAAGGTGTGAATTTTCACAAAATCGAAATAAACTCTCGTTTCAAAGACGGACAACTGTACGAAGGAAAAAGTTTTTTTTTTTTTTTT
>NC_039362.1:185378305-185386757 GCF_003573695.1 Papaver somniferum | reverse complement strand
TATATATATATATATATATATATATATATATATATATATATATTTGAAATCAAAGCCTGATTTTGAATAATATTTAAAAGTAAACAATTATTTATGATGAAATATTGTTTAGTTTTCATAAATCAATGGTTAATGTTCACATGGTGGAAGTATCCATGATTTTATGAAAATCAAGTTTCGAAACTAAAGTTTTGCTTACTTTGTAGGTTCGAAGAAACAAGTGAGTTTTGAAGTGTTAACTCTTGTATCACAATCACTACTGTTAGTGGAATCATAAACAGGTAAGAGTTAAGAGTTACCATTTTGTAGATGCTTGCATGAGCATTTTTTATCATCCAATTGCTTCATTCCATCGTTTTGTTGATGTTTGCATCTTGTATGAACGATATACTGAAGTAGCGTATTGTATACGTGTTACAACTACTTCGCAAGGATGTTTGACTCCCAAGAAAATGGTGTATCCAGAGACGATACATGCATGGATGAGACTTCTGTTTGTGAAGAAGAAGAAGAAACACCTGGAATCAAAAACGTTCCAAATGTAGATGATGTATTCTTCACGGTTCAGCAGTGAACTGAAAAACGCCTCAAAACCCCAGCATTTCGTCTTCTGATAAATCCCAGAAGTATTACTCAGAAGAAATTGGTGACTCCTCGGGAAGCCATTCGATTTTGTCTTGAACAAGGACTTTTTCTTGTGTCAATTATAGAGTTCAAGTTTTCTCGACGACCTTTAGAAAAATTCTCTGGATGGGTGAGACATATGTTGGGTTTTCCTCGTGTTAGAGCCATGCTGGATAGTGCACAGGTGATAAGGGATATACAAGCATCTGGAGACTTGTTCATTTTTCATGATGCGCGAGGTATTGTAGCTCTACTTGCTCGTTGGTGCATTCCAACTCATACTTTCATATGCAGATGGGGAGAGTTTACCATCACCTTAGAGGATGTAGTTTCTTTGTTGCATCTCCCAATCACGGGTAACCTTCCTGAAAGTCTTTCGGCGGAGGAAACAACAATCTCTAACATCTTGACAGCCTAAATGAAGGAGATTAATAAAGTGTCCGACAAAGGTTGTTATGCTCACTGGTTAACACACTATTAGCCGAGAGATACCCCTCTCGACAGGCATGTCGATGGTACGTTATCTATCGCTGCTTTCTTGTGTTTATGGCTGTCTAGAGATGTATTTGAAGATACTGGAAATTTGTTGAAGCCGTTTGTAATTCCCTTTGCCATTAAGATGGCTCGAGCTGAGCAACTTCCAATAGGTAGTCTATTCTTGGGTTCTTTGTACTCTAACTTATACTCCAGTGTCTCAAATAGCTTTATAAAGATTGAATGCTACGCTAATACGATGTTTCTCCAGGCCTTGATGTGGGAACGTTTCAGGAATTATGCACCCATTCCTCATACTATCTTGCAAGGACCGAATGCTGATGCTCGCCATATTTTTTCTGAAAAGGATAATACCAGGATTATGCGCTGGTCTACAAAGCAGCCTCGATTTAGGACACGTCTCATTGATGTGTTAGACAATGAATCTGAGTTTAATTTTCTCCCATGGGTGTCAATCCCTTCTTATATTTCTCAGTTGACAACCTTCAATGCTGGAGAAAGTATGGCTTTGAAATCTGGTGCAGATTTGATCGATGGTGAGAGGTATTTTATGTTGAGCTGTACTCCCGGTCACTTGATATCAGCAATATATGGAGACCTTTCAGTGGAAGAATACAACATCGATAGAGAAGCTCGACAAATGGGTATGATCAATGTGTTCCAACTTTTCGAAGGAAGAAACCATCGGTTGAACAACTTAAGTCCCGTTTAGACCGCACACATGTGGAAGGAAGCTCTTACTGGTTCCCTTGTTCTGAACGAATTACGTATGTAAATCCAGGTTATATAGATTTATGGGACCAAAAACTTGAGCGTTTACACGATTTCGTGATGGTTGGTCAACCTTTAGTGAAAGAACCCCCGTCTGTTGAGATAATTTCTTCTCGACCAAGATTGAAATATATCTCTGGTGGTGATAAGCGAAAGACATCTCCAGAGTGTTCACAAGTATGTATCCTTTGCGTAATCTTCGTAAAAATAAGATAATTATCTTTCGGTTATCGCATCAATTTGTTTTTGCAGGACGGTCGTATAGTGAGACCTCGAATTGAAGTAAACTTCTCAGAAGCAGAAACAATTATTCACGGTGGAGAAGGCAGGATCAAGAATTATAAGATATTGTCTAACACCATAAAGTCCCCAGTGGTTTCCTTGGTGAATTGTCTATATTTATTTTACCATGACTTCTTCTTATCCGTGTAATGAGGATCATAAAACAAATATATGTTATTCCTTTACAGAACTTCGCTCCATCAAGTATTGATGGTCTTCAGTTCGCTGTTGCTGGGAAGCTGTTTCTGAATCGAGTGCTGAAGAAGTTGATGTAAGTATTTCTCCGCACATTCGGTTATAACATCTTGTGAAGAAAATTCTAATTGATGTGAATGTATCCAGGAGGATTTTATCATGGAAACAGAGAGTGCTGGTGATGCTCGTTCATCTTCGGAGGATGGTGATGAAGAAGACTTCCAGAACTCAAGACCGAGTAAAAACGATGATGCTCCTAATGCTGATACGAGCAATTTCGACTCTTTGAATGCTTCAGAGACCACACAAGAAAGAATTTATCTTGTATTCTACTCATATAAGAATAAAATTGCTGATTTGTGAATGAATGAATGAGAATCCATGCGAATACATGAAAAGTTTTGTCGAAATATGTCACCAGAAAATTCAGAACTCAGCCTTTTAGCAAAAATGCCATAAAATCTTCGTCCGATGTCAGATTTTCGCGATCTACCCATGTACCCTCATGCCCAGAAAATTTCCAAGATTAACAAAGAAGCTTTTGGAGTTTTGAGCACATTTAGGGGCCGAAATTAGCGAAACAGTAAACTTCCAGGAGACTTTCAAAAAACATTCAGCTGGCATGTAGTTCGATGTTTTGGACACATCTTTTTACTCGCTCATCCAATCGCTATGAAATTTTGATATGTTGTAGAGAACATTCGTACAAAGATAATGGTATATAACTCAACCTTAGAGTCTACACAACTTGCTCCCAGTTAGTCATCTTATGCAAGGAAGTGTAAATCTCTTCAGATGAGCTTGTTGCAAAACGTGTTTTTATGACTTTCACGCTATTTGTTCATGTCTTGAATGCATAACGATGAACTCCGATGATATTATACCACTTACATGATGTAGTTTATGATTCCGTTTGGTTTCCATGTTTATATTGCTCTAATCTCATGTAATCTTCGTATTAGGTGCCAAATACCGAAGTTGAGAACACTGAAACCAATAATGATAACTCGAGCAGCCCAGGGGTTATTGATGAAGAGACAACCATCTCTGCACTTCAAGGCCATGAGAGGTTTGTCACTGAAGCTGTTAAGTAGATTAAAACTTCAATTGATGTCGCTTCAGTGATAGAAGAAACCGAGCCACGAGTAGAAGAGACTGAAGAAATTGTTTCCATGACTGTAGAAGTTGCTCAAGTAATTGAGAATCGCATAGTGGTGCATGAATATCCGAGTGAAGGAGTTGCTTTTGATCCTCCATTCGATGCATCACTCCTGTACCACGAACTAGTTGGTGGATTCAGTGTTCCTATTGGATACACAGGCTTGTACGAGAAGATATAGAGGAAATTTGGTCACATCATCGTTACTAGAGACCCTAAACGCGCTCATTGTTTAACAATGCAAGTAAGCGTTATTTTGCGTGTTGTAAGTGATATATGCGCTAAGGCCAAAAATATTGTTACTCCAGATGTACTCTTTGATTGGGAGTTCAACTTGGAGAATTCTGAGAGACTTGGCTTCAACGTGAAGTGGCTTCGTAAGAAGATAAATGCTATCAAGGACTCATGCGAGAATAACATACCCTTTCCCAATGATGTTGTGATGGAGAAGGAAGACAAGATGGCTATGCTAACTGAATAGTTGAACATGGAGAAGGCGACCTTACAAGTCTTAAAGGATGCAAAGGAGCAAAAATCTTTTTTTGCTGATTTTCTTTGTTTCCCTTATATAATCTCTTGAACTTATGAACTTCTGAGAGATGTAAGGTTTTATTTCGGGTTTTGATTGTTTTTGATAAATAGATGATTGAGGATTTTCTTTGGATTTGATAGACATTTTTTTAAGTAAACTGAATATTGATAAATTGCCGGATTTAAGTTACTGAATGCAAATATTTCAAACATTTTGAAGGAATTTAAATACAATGGAAGAAAATCCTAAATGCCAAATTCAGATATTTTGGGCGTTCGTGCTTTGAACACCCAATACCTCAAACGTCTAAGGCTTTAGGCGTCAAACGCCTTAAGCCAATTCTCGTGTATTACAGCTACACTCTCCTTGCCGTCCATGTTGATTAATTGGTAGTATCCACCAGCAACACACTTAGAGATCATAAAAGGTCCTTCCCAGTTGGAGTTCTTTGCAGAATGAAAGTTACGCTTAGTTGCTTTGAGAACTAAATCTCCTTCCTGGAACTTGTTAGACTTGATCATCCATGCCCTGAATATCTTCGGTTGGTTTGGAATTCTCCGTGCAGTAGAATTCCATGTTGTTGAGGCCTTCCAATTTTGCGGTACATATGGACATTCGTGGAGGGGCGAGTATCTAGGATACTGCTTGTCTTGTTCAACCAGTATTTCAGCAATGACTGTACTAGTGAGGTGTTCGATTCGGAGAGGTTATGCGTCCAACCACTTAGTGAAATATTGCTGAGGTGAGGTTATCCATTCATAGCATTTTACAATAGCTAAGTTGTTGGTGGAGTAAAGCCCTCGAATCAAAGCAGCATGTTTGAAAACTGATAATATGGACACATGAGGAGGAAAAAGACTTGCCTGAGTGCGAAACCTTTTGATGAAAGCATTTGCATTTTCTTCAGGATTTTGTGTAGATCCGTCAAAGCTTTGACTTCCTTCAGATACTCAAACGGTAGAGTATCCTCTTTTTCTTCTTCCGAATCAGAGGTTTCTTCAACAGAGAAATGTGCAATTGAAGGTGTTGGGGTTACCTTTCCAGCATGAATCCACGTATGTCCAAGGATCATATCATATCCTGGATCTTCCCAGATTATGTAAAATTTGGTTTCTGTCCAGGTTGATTTCACCTTAATTTTGAGAGTAATGTGGCCATAAACATCTCTGGGCGTCCCTTCATGATCCATAATTGAGGTTGGAGCATGGATAGCTTCTTGTCGTGTGACACCAGCAGCTCTAAGAGTTTTAAGAGGGATAATATTGACAGCAGTGCCAACATCAATCAACGCTCATTTGAACTCATTTCATTTGAGATGGACTGTGGTGAGAAGTCCCCAGTCATACATCTCTTTGTCTGTTACTGAAGGCTCAGGGAGTATCTCCTGGATCAACAAACGCTTTCCCGACACGATGTGATTCAATGCATCAAACATGTTTTTTCTTTGATATTTTGATAAGTATAGAAATTCGCATACATGATCGATTAAGGATTGGACTGCTTCCTTGACAGGTGGTTCAGAGAGAGTGAAGGTTCTGACCGGGAGAGGGTCTTTGTGTACTCCTTCAGTCCCCAAGTTGAGTTCTCATAATTCGACTTTTTCTTGGAATATGCCCTTCAAGATTCTGCAGTCCTTTGTGGGATGATTGACGAATCTATGAAAGCGACAATAGCGAGGATTTTCCATGTCTTCTTCAGTTGGTTCTTTCTTGACGTATGGTAACTTGATTGCACCGTCCTGAACCCAGACATCTAATAATTTAATCACCTCTTCGATGGGAAAATGGAAATCAGGTGCTTATTGACCAGCCCCTGCGTGTTGGGTAGGATCTTGTGCATCTCGAGTTTAATTATCCTTCCTTTGTGCTTTCGAAGGGGTTGGAGAAGTATGCTTGCATTGCGGATCGGACTTTCATTTGCTCCCTTCTGCAAAAACATTTGTGGAAGATTGGAGGTTGTATTGTTTGTTGATTAAACTTCTGCTACCTCGAGTTTCTCGTGGTTCTTCAGCCTTTGTAGTCTAAGCTCTCTCCAATAAAGCGGGTGCAGTAGTTGCAGATCTCTTAGCCACTTCATGAAGTTCTGAGAAAGTCTGAAACCTGAGATTTTCCAATAAATCCCTGTAGACTGGAATCATCCCATTGATGCACAAGTCCACGAGTTTTTGTTCTGTGACATTTGGATCATGACAGTCCAAATCTTGAACCCTGAACCTTTTCACATAATCATTAGGATGTTCATTGCTCATTTGAAATATCCTTCCAAGATCAGAGAGGGTGATTTGCTTTGAAACAAAAAAAAAATTCTGTAGAAAGCATTAACCATTTCTCTCCAACTTTTGATACTTCCTGGTACGATGTTGTTGTACCAGGTATATGCTCTGCCTTTCATAGACTTTGAAAATTCTTTCAGACGGACAACATGGTTGTGATCATGTTCATCTAATGCTTCCAGAAATCGAGAAACGTGTTCTCGAGCATTGCCTATTCCATCATAAAGGGTGAATGTTGGAGAGGTGTAACCTTTTGGCAGACGAATCCTTTGCATAGCATCAGGGTATGGAGGTTGGTGACGGTGGACAAAGGGCTTTTTGTCTTTTCCATGATCCTCCAAAAGGCGTTCAAGGTCTTCACGAGTGATGAAACTAGATGGCTCTTTCGCTGGTGGATTGTATGCAGCCTTAAGAACTTCCTCGCCATCTACTACATGGATTGGAGTGACTTCGAGATCAGCGTCTAAAGACGTTTCTTTAGTTTTTCCTTTATCTTGAGTTTTCTCTGACATCTTGTCTGTAAGAGTCTTGAGATAATTGCATAGTTCCTTCTGAGTGGCAGCCATGTCAGTATGATTCTTGGAAAGAGTCTCATGCACCTTCATGAGATCACTTATGATAGGCGGATTTTCTATGATTTCTTCAGGAGATCGACCGAAGAGTGGATTATTGATGGTGCCAGTACCGTCACTTGAAGGGGTGATCACCGGAGCACCAGTGTTTGGAGGAGTAGTAGTGGCAGGTTGCGCCGGAGGAGTGGTATTGGCGGTACCACTAGAGCTTGCGATATTAGGGTCGGGTGTTGAATGATGAGTGCTAAAAAGTGCATATTTCTATATATTTTTCTTGGCATTTAACTCATCTTTTGTGCATTAATTCTACATTTTATCCCATATTCTGTATTTTCATTGTTTTCAAGAATAAATATTTTTCTTACTTAATTTTGCATTTTTAGGTAATAAATAAAGTTCGGATGAGTCGCGGAGCGAAAAGAGCAGAAAAGTAGTGAAAAGCCGGGAGAAATTACGCAAGGAAACCGCGAAGAATGGTGCGCACAACCTCATTTTCTACACACAAAAGCGCCTCCGTTCTCAGCCATCAGATCAGTTCTCAGAAGCATCCGACGGTCGCTCCTTCATAGAGCATCAAAATCTGAAGTCTCTGCCAAGCACCACAGCGCTGAAATTCCAAGCCTTCAGATTAGATGGTAGTTGAATCCAACGGTCGCTCCCTTGCTGTGCATCAAAGTTTGATATCTCCGCCTAACACTACAACACCTAACTCCATCTGGCATCGTTGATTTTGTTGTATCATATAATCCGACGGTCGCTCCTCGCTTGCCTCCGCATCACCGTCCGATCTACCTACCATCTTCGCATCTCGCAGCTCAGAGTCACAGAACATCAAGACTCGATACGCCCGCCTAACACCCTAGCAACCGAATCATTTAACCTCAACCAAACATCTCCTCCTTCCTCTCCATCGACCTCACCCCCTCTGCAGAGACACCATGTCCTGCCACCACCAGAACACCACCTCTGCCACTGCCGCTTCACCACCACACTTCCACCATCATCACCCCTATCCTCCACCATCATTACCCCCTTTGTTCTAGCCTCCTATTATATAGTTTTCTCCCCTAATTTCTGTCTAAAAACCTAGGGAAGAAATCAATAAAATAGGACGAGTTGGAAAGACGTAATTGAAGCATGGGAATGGAGCAGGAGACTGAGGAGAAGAATGGGTCGAAAGAAGACTCGTCAAATCACATGTTAGGTGAGTTCAATTTCAATTCCTAATTTCTCTGTAATTTGGGGTTTTTTTTCTAGAAACCCTAATTCATGTTGGAACCGTACCAGGAGAGAATTAGAGTAGGGGAATGGGCTCAAATTAGACCCATGACATTAGATAAGCAGTAAACCTAATTGTACTGTTATATTGTGGCATTTTGGGAAAATGGGTGATAACCCTAATTTGATGTATTGGGTATAAAAGGGAATTGTGGGTGTTTTTGTAAGACATGCTTGGAGTAGCCAACATCCAGGACTTTCATGTCCTGTTAAATGATAATGTGTTCTGCTTAATATTGTTTCCTGTTAATTGTTATGCTCCTGTTATGTTT
>NC_039362.1:185370430-185378295 GCF_003573695.1 Papaver somniferum | reverse complement strand
TTATTCTGAGTTTTGATGCTTGACAACCATGAGGACTCTTAACTGCAACATGTTCTAATTCCCCACTAGGGTGAGAGAACAACTGAACCATGATGGTTAGCTATTAGGATGGTTTTTGCTGAGCTTAAAATAGCTTAGGCTAGTTAGACTCCTAAGTGCCCAACTGATTTGTGATTAGTGGTGCTGTAAGAAGACCACTAATGCTAGGGGTCAGTGGTGGCTCTAAGGAATTAATTAGCTACATTAGTTAGTAAACCACTGCCTAGTTAGTCTGTGATTGGTTGTGCCTTAAACAGACAGCCAATACTAGGGGTTAGCTAAGGCTGTAAGGTTGGTTAACTAGATATTTGACAAGAACTTAACCTAGGTGAACTGGCTAGGTAAAGGAAACTCTCATCCATCTCCCTGCACTTCCCATCCACAATTTCTTTTCTATGTTTGTTCTGTTAGCTTCACCACAACCCTGCCCTTGGCCTTAGGCCTTGGTTCATTCTTGTTTTGTTTTGTTTTTGCTGTTTAGTTCTTCCATTGCTTTTGCCTTGTTGTTTCTTCCCTGCCCTGCAACTCTGTTGCTTCTCTGGTTTGCTTCCAATTTGGCCTAGAGCCACTGTTTACCACTCCTTGTGCTGCTGTTGCTGTTGCACTTGCCCTGCAGCACTTCTCCTTTTGCTGTTGTTGTTGGCCTTGCTGTGCAGCTCTTGCTCCTGCTGCTGCTACTACCTGCTGTGCAGCTGCCCTACTGCTGCTACTGGTGCCTGCTGCTTCTTTGCCTCTGCAAAGCCTGCTGCCAAGCTGCTGCCACTTCTTCTCCTGCAGCTGCTGTGCAGACTTGCTGCTCCTGCAGCCAAGCAAAGGCCAATCCAAGTGAGCCCAATTCACTTCAGTGAAGCCTAAGGCCCAGTCCTCAGTAACCAAGCCCAGTTTCTAAAACCAAAAGCCCAGAGCACAACTTGGGCTCATCAGAAGACCAAAACCAAAGCCCAAGTTCATTATTAAGGCCCAATCCAATTCAGGCTTAATCAAAAGCCTAAGTTTAAGGCCTAAGCCCATTTGCATTTCAAAGACTAACTGAGCCCAAGCTCAGTTCATTTTATTGTGAACAAACCCATTAGTACTCAAGCCCAATTTAAGCCAAAAGGCTTCTAAGCCCAAAGCAAATCTAGGAACCCAATTAGCTAAATCACTTCCAAAACACACCCGATCTCTGTGGATCGACCCGTACTTGCACGAGCTACAACTGACGACCGTGCACTTGCGGTATTACTGTAGGCCCCCGTTTTCTTATCGCTTCAATTATACACATCTCCGGGCCCACCATTGAACCCGAATTACTAACTAACCCAGACCTAAGACCAGCCATCTTTGTGAGAATTGAGATTGAAACCGAGAGAATGATCTCTCACTGTGGTCGCTAATCTATAGATGGGGAAAAACGATTTGCGGGTTGTTAAGGAATTGAAGAGACGACCGTGCGGAGGAAGCTCCTTGAACCGAGAAAACTGTGTAACCTCACACAAACTCACTGCAAGAAGGGTCGTTCCAAGATAATTGAAGTTCGAGATATCAATCTGTAGGACTCCGGCCTAAACCAAGATAATGGTCGTTCCAGAGTCAATTCGGTCACAAGAGAGGATGGGTCGATCTGTATGAGGGAAACTGAGAAATGTGTGAGATCAATGGTGATCAAAGATTGTAGGTGTGTTGTGTTTTCTGGGTGGAGAAATAAGATAAGTTCTGATTGATTGAATTTTGCTCTGTTGAGAGTAATTTCTCAGATGTTGAGTTCTTAATCTCTTGTTGTCTATTCGACCAGAGATTATTCGTTGTTTCAATCATGATTCAGAGACTTATTTATATTGCAAGAAATGTAGACACCTTGATCCCATGAAGCGTGACAATTCTGGAGTCAAAGAGTGGGGATGTGGAAATCGTGTTAAAACCAGTTGCTCATCGTGCAGAGACTTGGTTGATTTCCTACCCACTACTTTGCTAACTCCTCTAACTGCTTGCACGACTTGATCACATTCTCATCGTGTATGAACAGTACTGTAGACCGCCATTCCAAAACCCTAGTTCATATCCCCCATGTGACATGATTAATGTCTCGTGATTTTAGTTAGTCAATTGTTGACTTGACGAAACGATGAGTCTTTGTATTGCTGAGTTGAACATGATTTGAAAATGTTCTAGGACTCATGAGTTGAACATGTCTGTTGAGACAGAAGTATAATTGTCGAATGAATATTGATAGTTAAGGTGAGCAAATGTTGTTGATTTGTTGAATATTGATAGTTGAATCAATATTCCTTGTCTGAGCAAATATTGCTCATCTGAGAAAATGTTGCTTGTTTGATGAATTATTGGTAACAGAACAAATAAAATATTAATTTAAAATACTGGCAACTGAACCGAGTATAATTAATTAATTAAAATGTTGATCACGGGTTAACATAAAATTATTAGAGTTTGAATCTGGAATTGCAAACCTTGGATTCGAAAACCCTAATTTTGATCAATTGATGATTTATTGAAAATCAACCGCGGAGTGAAGGCGGGACCGGCTACATGGGATGATGGATCGACCATGTAGCGCCAGATGCTCGAGTGAGAAAATACCAAAGTCTCTTGAAGACCAGTTGGTGAAAGGATGATTAAATGCTGGTTTAATCATTTATTAAATTAATGCTCCTCTGAGCCTTAGGTGATAAAACCTAATTATGAAGAGATGAGGGACCGATCAAGGGGTCATGAAACCGGCCCTAGTTGGTCATGGGATCGACTGACAATCGTTTCATGAAATTCCAAATTGTTTGGAAGAGTTTGAACCTAATGTGAACAAATTAGGTCAAATGATGAAAATGTGCGGGACTGGCCTCTTGCAGGCCAAAGAGCCAACCCTGGTCGGTCAAGGTAATATGATCATGTCACCAAAGTGACCGTGCCTCAGTCCTGAGGATTTTGATATTTTTTGGCGTCCATTTGAGCAATCATTTGAGAAAATATGAAGAAATCAAGGTTTTTGCTCAAACTGAGGAAAATTCATAAGATGAAGGAAATAATAATAATAATAAAATAAGAAATCATGAAGGAATGTCAAAGATGCACCTACAACAGAAGAAGTTGTTTCAATGTTTCTGATCATGATTTCTCTAGCGATGAGGAGAAAATCCCCGATAAAGGTGTCCCGGTAGAACGTACTCCTGCTCGTAATTTATGGGTTCGTAAGGATCATGATATCAACAATATCATTGGTGGACAATAAGTCATCTTTAAAACCTATGAAACTCTACATGCTACTTGTCTCAAGCTGAGCCTAAAAAT
Source organism: Papaver somniferum (assembly GCF_003573695.1). Classification (NCBI taxonomy): domain Eukaryota; kingdom Viridiplantae; phylum Streptophyta; class Magnoliopsida; order Ranunculales; family Papaveraceae; genus Papaver; species Papaver somniferum. Next base: position 185,374,974 of record NC_039362.1, on the reverse strand, counting down.
ATTGATGAATTCTGAATAATCCTGCATGGGTTAGCGCTATGCATGACGAGCTTAATCAATTCAAGAGACAAGAAGTTTGGAATCTTATTCCTTTCCATCCAATGTAAATATTTTTGGTACCAAATGGATACTAAATAAAAAGTCTGATGAATTTGGAACGGTGGTTCGAAATAAAGCAAGACTTGTCACTCAAGGCTAATCACATATTGAAGGAATAGATTGAGTCCATACGTTTGCTATTAGCTCATGCTTTTTTCCTCAAGATAAAGCTATATCAAATATGAAAAGGCGAGGGTACCTGAATACACCACTATCTTTGGTTCACACTTATGTAGATGACATCATCTATGGATCAACATCCAAAAAACTTTATGAAGAATTCTAGACCTCTTTAGGAAAATAATTTGAAATGACCAATGATGGTAAAATAAAATTATTTCTTAGTATTTACAAATTCAACAACATAAGAATGGAATTTATATGCAAAAGAACTTGTTAAAAAGTTTGGTATAGAAATTTCCGCTCCGAAGCTCACTCTCATGGATACTACTGGGAATTACAACAAGACGAGAATGATGTCAAAGTTTATCAAAAACTTTATAGATTCATTATTGGTAGTCTGTTATATCTTGCGGCAATTAGACCATGTTAGAGCATTGCTCGGTCGAACTCGCATGCGTTGCTATCTCAAGCATGTTTGTCAATGTTAGTGATCAAAACTATAAGTCTTGATTTCTAGTCTATTATAGATAAGTCTAGGACTAGGATAGAAAGTGTAGTTGAGCTCAAGGACTTCATGGATATTCATCATACAAGAAGAAGATCTACTCAAGGAACCGGTGGAACTTCTCGACAAAAAGGTATGTGAAGACTTGAACTTATCTGTCACTCAAAAGTCTATCTACTCTTTGAGACAAGAGGTCGTATGATATATATATAGACTTGGATTATACACATTTGGTATTTCGAGCCGAGTATACCTCACCTATCTATATCTCGAAATATGTGTTGGTAAGCTTTTCGTTTCGATCAAGTTTATCTTTACCATGTGACGAAAGTCATAATAAGTTTCAATCATCTTGAAAATTGCTTTGACGAGAAATGGTGTCACAACTACATAACATCCTCTAAGAATGTTTCAATGATTGAGATGACAGTTTAGATTACATAACCAATGGTGGACATAAGCATTGTTGTGGAAACACATTCATGTATAAGTCCTATTCCCTGAACCAAAGTTTGCGAACTTTGTTGATCAAGAGAACCGGAAGAATAGCGTGATCCAAGTCCGTGAACTCAGTCCGCGAACTGCCGAAGTTCTCAAACCCGAGAATTTCTGCTGGAGTTTGTAAACTCTGCCCGGTAGCTTAAGTCCGCGAACCTAGTCTGCGAACTTGAGAAGGTTATATATCTGAAGATGATTTCTGAACTTAAACTTAAAAAGACTAAGGAATGCAGTTTTCAAATCGTGGCTATAAAAGTTCATGAACTGATTCAAGTGAATCAAATCATCTTTGCATCAATTGTGTCTTGTGTAGTACATGAGATTTCCTTGCAATTGAACAACTCTCTAACTAGTTCATTTGAAGTCATTATTACTAGTTATGGTGAAGAAGAACATGGTTGATATGAAATGCTCATATGGCTAACCATTTGGTTAACTGTTGTTGAACCAACAAGTGCACACGTTTGGGTACGGTTAACAAACCTAGAAGCGTGCATTGTCAAGTGTGTATAACAAGCTAAGTTTTCGATCTAACGGTTGATAAATATTAGCTTGAATCTAAATCAGGTTTTCATCTAACGGTAAATATTGAATGCTTTGTTACTAAGCTAACATTGATTGCAAACCCTGATTTGAAAGACTATATAAAGGAGACATCTAGTATTGTGCAAAACTAATCCCCACACCTTACTGTGATACTAGTTTGCGTGCTAGAGCCGATTCTTCTTTAACCTTTGGTTTTCTTCTTCTAAAACCAGGTTAACGACTTAAAGACTTCATTGGGATTGTGAAGCCAGACCGATACTAATTTTATCGTAGTTGTGTGATCTGATCTTGCATCTTCTATCATACGAGTACAATCATATTGATTGGCTTGAGATTGATATCTCCGATATGCAAGATATAAAAAGTAATCACAAACATCTTCGTCTCATTAAGATTAAGATTGTTGTGAGGTGATTGATAACTCTAGGCTATTCTTCGGGAATATAAGACCGTATTATCAATTGGTTCCTGTTCACCTTGATTATTATCAAGAGACGGAACAAAACCTTTAGGGTTTATCTGTGGGAGACAGATTGATCCTTTGATAGACTTGTATGTGGGAGACATATTTGTTTATTGTCAAAGCCTGCGATTTTGGGTCTAGCAACTCTTAGTTGTGGGTGAGATCATCTAAGGGAATCAAGTGCACAATATCCTGCTGGGATCAGAGGCGTAGGAGCATAACTGTACCTTGGATAAGTGAGATATTGATTGGGGTTCAACTACAGTCCAGTCCGAAGTTAGCTTGGAGTAAGCTAGTGTCTATAGCGGCTTAATACAGTGTGTGTTCAATCTGGACTAGGTCCCGGGGTTTTTCTGCATTTTTGGTTTCCTCGTTAACAAACTGGTGTCTGTGTTATTTCTATTTCCGCATTATATTGTTTATCTTTATAATTGAAATAATACAGGTTGTGCGTTGTAGATCATCAATTAGAATATTCAACCTTTGGTTGTTGATTTAAATTGATTGATCCTTAGATATTGGTCTTTGGTACCATCCAAGTTATTCCTTGTGTTTGACTAAAGACTCGCTGATTTCTACTAGCTCGAGTAAATCAAAACAGGAGAGAGATATTAACTCCTTGAGATACTTTTACCTAGATCTAGTCTGACTGTCTAGTTGATTCTCTAGAAAGTATTTCGGAGTTAGTCCATATAGATTTCTAAACGAAATATTGGGTGGTGTTGTTAGACCCCCGCTTTTTCAATTGGTATCATTGCAGGCAAACACGTTCAAGACCTTACAAGTTCGTGTTTGTAGCAATCTGACTCTATGGACAAGAGTACTATCTCTGATAAACGCGTCACCATAAATAAAAGTTCTATCTCGTCTAACTCTATTAAAGAGAAGGGTTCTTCAATATCGAATATAGATGAACCTTCTGTACTGACGAGACAGACTAAACTGACATGTGTATTACCGATTACCCTTCAAATGAGAGCCTCTCCATTAATGAACGGGATTCAGCTGAATAGAGTGAATTAATTCTAAATCTTGTTAGAATCCAAGCTGATAGATTCAATCGGTTAAAGCACCATGTCAATGTTCTACTTGGTGTAATAAGAGATTGCAAATCCAAAGGTAATACTGAAGTTCATCCTTCGTGTACGTCTCTTGAAGCTAGCCTTAGAAGAGATGCCTTGGAAATTGAACATCGCTTGAGTAAGCTCTCTATTCAAGGATGCTCAAAGCAATCTAATATGCCAAGTACTTCTGACACAACTAAAGATGGTTCATGCGCAGAAGTAAAAACGCAAGCCCCTTCTAGTAAAACGGATGTGCCTGAAGTCACCATCACTCAAGGATGTTGCACATCAAATGGAGGGAAGAAATCTTTGAATGATGATATTAAGACTGTACTATCTAATCATTCTTGTGATCAGAAAGTATGTCTCCTATGTGAGACAAAGTGTTCTGTGAAACGAAAGGGAAACTCTAAGTTGAATAAAAACTCTTTGGTTCGACTTCAAAACACCTTAGACTTAATTCTCGAAGGTGTAACTGACATTCGTATGACTAAACCAATTGTTTTTCGTACCTACCCTGTGTATGCTACCAGGAAATTCAGTTCAATGAGTTCCTCAAACGCTCAAGTGCAGAACAGACGTCTTAATAAACATCGTCTAAAGGAAGATCGTGTCGTGGTTTCTGGAAATAACGCTGCTCCTGTTGAGAAAGGAAGTTCAGAAGAAAGAAGAAAAATTGATGAAATGAGAGATAATCTGAAAAAGATAATTGAAGGGTATAAAGAATTCGTCAACAAGTTGTCTTCCTCCTCAAACCAAAATTCTTGTGGTAAGAACTCAAACTATGTCTCGTATTTTGATGACAGTAAGTTTTATGATAATTTCTCACATAAAAAGGAGTCTCTCTCTAGATTCAGGAGGAAATAGAGACTTGACCATAAACACAAATCTCTTGATGAGCATGTGGCTCATACTTGTGCTAATTAATCACAAGTGTTGAAGAGCTTACTCATAAAAACCCTGTTGAGTAAAATGTGTTAATATTCAGGTATACTTTTGGCATTTGCATATGTTAAGTTGAGCTATCTTCTTATCATCCATAACTAAGCTTTCTGATTACAGACTTACTGTGCTTAAAGTATTGTTTGTGTCTAAATTTGCTTCTCTTTATTTAGGAAGTTCCAGTTGAGTTTTGTTTCTTGCTAAAACTATGCTCAAAATTGCTTTATGAGTTATGAAATTTTTCGACACTTTTATTACAAAAAGTCCCTTTTGGGTTTTTTTTTTTTTGGGGGGGGGGGGGGGG